>NW_005871301.1:978426-980654 GCF_000147115.1 Myotis lucifugus
GAACACAAAATTCAATGCACAGATGATGTGTTGTAGAATTGTGCACCAGAAACCTGTATAATTTTGTTAACCAGTGTCACCCCAATAAATTCAAAGAAAAGAGAATACTACTCTCTACCATGATAATTACAGTGTTGAGTAATCTTCCCTTTTCAAAGTGTAAAAACTTCATTTAAATGTACTATTAATTAAAATCTGGATCCCTGTTAGCTTTCCTTACTCCAGGGTATCTGAGGAAATAGCTCAAAACATTACAGACAATTAATCCAGGTAGAGATCTTAAATAATTAGTATAGTGATTTTCTAACTGTCCTCACTCCACTCTAAAATTAACCTTACAATAATTTTTAACCAATTGAATCCTTAAATTATACAATATTTTCCCATGTCATCTTACCACTATGACATGAAAATTAATATTAATATTTAATGAAATAAAAGTAGTTTAATTGAAATATATACATTTGGATATATGAGATATATAAATGAGATATATAATATATGTATAAGATATATAGATGTATATGAGATAGATGTTTTTCTCTCTACTGCTCTTTTACAGCCTATAAATATTTCTAAAAGAATGATAATGTGATCATTATATACAATACAAATAATCATAATTTCTCATACTCTTCTTTCTGTATGTTATTTCTTAAAATGTGATTACAAGTTAAATGTATGCAAGTGTCTTTTCTATAAGAAATAACTAATTTTAGACATTAGCAATATAGCAAAAATTCTGTTATTTTCTTGGAACTTTTGTTATAATTCTCACAAACAAATAATAACAATGAATCATTTTTTTAAGTTTATGCTGATTGAATAATTCCACTGTTGCATCTAACTAGAAAAATTAATTCTATATTTTAGAATGACAGTACAATTTTGTTAACATAAAATATCAAACCACAGGTAATGAGATTATTTATTTAGGTTTTATTTCATCATGAAAGAATTGTCTTTATCTAAATTACCTGCTAGAAGATTCAGTCAAAATACCTAACTCCATTAATATAAAATGCAAACTGCTTTAGAAAGTAGATTCCCCTGAAGGTTTGGTCTCTCCATTCTCCCATATAAGGAAGAGGACTGCCCCACTCCTAGAAGCTAAAGAAAACAGTTGGAATATTGATGAGCCTTAATGGAAAGAGAAAATAGCTTTTTAACAAATGCTTTAAATGGTCTGATGCTAGGAATGATTTAACAATTAAGGTCCTTACATTTCAGTTTAGTTTCCTATTCCTCTGGCAAAATTACTTATTGCAGCATCGATAAGAATTAGTAACCTGGGGAAGTATTTGCCTCTAACCAGAAAATGCATGACACGAAATTCAAGTATTTGTGAAATCTAGAACTTTTTTTCTTGTCAAAAATTATAAAAACAGCCCTAGCCAGTTTAGCTCAGTAGGTAGAGTGTTGGCCTGTTGACTGAAGGGCTCCAGGTTCAATTCCAGCTAACAGCACATGCCCGGGTTGTGGGCTCAATCCCCCATAGGGGACATGCAGGAGGCAGCCAGTCAATAATTCTCTCTCTCATCATTGATGTTTCTATCTATCTCTCCCTCTCCCGTCCTCTCTGAAATCAATAAAAAAAAAAGAAATAAAAAGAAAGAATTGTAAAAGCAGTAATTGTCTTTATTAGGTAGTGGAAGGTGAATAGCTTTAACAATAAAAAATAAAACAATGCCGAAACCGGTTTGGCTCAGTGGATAGAGCGTCGGGCTGCGGACTCAAGGGTCCCAGGTTCGATTCCGGTCAAGGGCATGTACCTGGGTTGCGGGCACATCCCCGGTGGGAGATGTGCAAGAGGCAGCTGATCGATGTTTCTCTCTCATCGATGTTTCTAACTCTCTATCTCTCTCCCTTCCTCTCTGTAAAAAATCAATAAAATATATAAAAAATACAAAAATAAAATAAAAAAAATAAAACAAATATACAATGCATGAATGTAATCAGACTAATCTCATTCAAGTTCAGATTTTTAATCATAATTGTGACTATCTGTAACCTTCTTACTCATGGAACATATTTGTGTTATGATACCTGTACTTAAATGAATTAAAAATATCTATACTATTTAAGAAGATTCTCTGGAAGGAAGATAATTTTTACACTACAGCAATAACATAATTCAATATTATTTATTTCAAGTTTCCAATCACTAAATTTTTATCTATATCAGAGACTGCAATCATACATAAATTTATTTAAATATTTCCTAGGAA
>NW_005871301.1:980754-1024519 GCF_000147115.1 Myotis lucifugus
GTGCGTGACAGGGGGGAGCATGGGGGGGCCCTGATTGGCCCTGCTCTGTGAGTGACAGGGGTTAGCGCCCCAACCCCCTGATTGGCCCTGCTCTGTGCATCACAGGGGATGGCGCTGCAACCTCCCCATTGACCCTGCCTTGAGTGTGATAGGGGGTGGTGCCCCAACCCCCCAATCAGCCCTACCCTGAGCGTGACTGAGGGTGGCATCGCAACCTCCCAATCCACCCTGCTCTGTGCATGACAGGGGGCGGCGCCCCAACTCCCCAATCAGCCCTGCTCTAAGCCCGACCAGGGGCTGCACCTAGGGATTGGGCCTGCCCTCTGCCACCCAGGAGCAGGCCTAAGCCAGCAGGTCGTTATCTCCTGAGGGGTCCCAGACTGCGAGAGGGCACAGGCCGGGCTGAGGGACCCCCCCTTCCCCCCGGAGTGCACAAATTTTTGTGTACCGGGCCTCTAGTATATATATAAAAAGCTAATATGCAAAGTGTCCTCTCAGGAGTTCGACTGGGAGACCTGGAGTTTGATTGCTCGCTATGGCGTGTGCTGACCACCAGGGGGTGGTGCGGAATGAAGGAAGGCCTCGGCCAGCAGCCAGAAGAAAGGCCCTGGCTGGCAGCCAGAAGGCCCTGATTGGCCCTGATCACTGGCCAGGCCTAGGGACCCTACCCGTGCATGAATTTCGTGCACCAGGCCTCTAGTACATACATAATTCAAATACTATTTATATTCACACCTTTTACAGGAGAGAACATAGACTTCAATAAAAATTCTCACATCCAAGTACTACTATAAAGTTGTACAACTGAAACTTATATAATGCTATTAATCTATGTTACCCCAATAAATTTAATTTAAACTAAAATATAAAACATGCCAAATAAATAAATGATGATAGATGATAGATGATAGATAGATAGATAGATAGATAGATAGATAGATATCTGCCTCCATCATATACTTTGTAAGGGGTAGGAGTAAGAATACAACTTATCCTTTCCAATCTGAAGTCCATGATCCCCTCACTTCACCATGTCACCTCTCTGCAAAAGAGATCCCAAACTTCATTCCATGAAATCAGATGGACAGATGTTTCTCAAAAAAAAGAAAAGTTTTTTACCTGAAAATTAAAGAATATGCTATGTTCAATGTACCCTCAGAAGGATTTATAATATGCATTAATCTATAAAATTCTTCAAACTATTGATTTCTCCCCTCCTTTTCTTTTCCATTTAAGTGTATACAAATGTATTTGGCTGTATTTATTTATTTATTGGGATTTTTTTATGGTTATGATTTCACTGCCCTAACACATTAACTTTACAAGAAGTTAAGTATCTGTCTTGCCCCCATAGTATAGCAAAGGCTGGCCTACATTAAAGATGTTCAGTGTAGTTTTGTGATATTACTTTTTAGGAAGCTGTTCAAGTCAAGGAAATCAACTTTGCTTTCCAATATGAATGCCTAAAACTTCAGGATGTTAAAAAAGATAACTCCAACTGTAAAGAATGTATTTTATTAGCAAAAGAACCGAGTTGCTGTAGATTGCTCAAGACCTGTCTTTTGTTCCAGCACCTCTGAGCTAATCTCTATATATAAAAGCCTAAGCGACCAAATGACTGGACCACAGAACCACCAAACGACTGATTGGTCGCTATGATGTGCACTGACCACCAGGGGACAGATGCTCAATGCACAGGCTCAGGCTCACTCCTGTCTGGATCGGGCCTGCAGAAATCGGGCAGAAACCGGCTAGCCAACATCCCCCAAGGGGTCCCAGATTGTGAGAGGGCATAGGTCAGGCCGAGGGACACCACCGGTGAATGAATCTGTGCACCGGGCCTCTAGTTATAGAATAACTGGGCAAAGATTAAACATGCACATGTAATTGCCCTTTACTAATCCACTGAATCCCAGGCTCAGTCCCTGGTTGGGGGTGTGCCAGAGGCAGCCAATCAATGATTCTCTCTCATTGTTTCTGTCTCTCTCTCCCTTTCTCTTCCTCTCTGAAATCAATAAAAAAAATATTTTTTTAAAAATTATCTGCTTTAACTTTGTGGCTCCAAAACCCCAGCACTTTGCCTCGTGCAGAGAACATAATAAATGTTTCCTGTTTAAACACTATCCTGAAGTTGCTACTCACAACAATGTTGACATTCAATACATACACTTAACTCAGATACAAAACTAAATCTATTTCACGTCTCCCCTTTTTTTATGTTTGTCAAAGAACTTCAAAATTTTCAGCATTATGTAATATAAAGAATAATACTCATTTATTTTCTTGTTTCACATTCTGGATAAATATCATGAATTTGAGATTTGTGTTGTTATGATATTAAATTATTCCATGAGTTTTCTGTTGAAAGTAATAGTTTATGCTTTGTTTGAAAAATAGTTCTTATATTCTAACATTCTGTTTTTCCTGTAGGCAACCATTGTACTTATTCCACTTAGGTGTAATTGTTACTGCTGTTAGCAGGTTGTAAAGATGAAAAGCTGTTGCTGCAAAGCTATGCACAAAATTCAGTAGTTGAGTTTTATGGTTAATATATACTTTATTGTATTTTCAAAACTCCTAGTGATTGGTTGTATTACACACTGCATATTACTAGACTAAGGAAAGCCAACAGAGTCAACAAAAAAGTCAAATTTGATTCACATCTTTTTCTAGATGAAAACTGCTTCCAATACTTTTAAATAGTTCTATCCTGAGAGATATTGCGCTTATTCCTGGTGTAACCATTATTTTGTTATCTTGTTTCATTGACATGATTGCAATTATCAATCAAATAAAAAGGTAAAAAAAAATCACTGAGTAGCTTTTATGTGCAAAGAACTGTGCTGAGCAAAGGAGAGCAGACTTTCAGAGATGTCAATACGGGAGCCCTGCTTTGTATGAGTTTATAATTCTTTTCTAATGAATAAATTGTAGTCTCCCTAAGATCAGAAAAAAAGCAAATTTTTATCTCTTTGATGGGTCCTTAGTCATCTACTTACTCTTCTTTTTGGTTAAAGAATTAAGTGCTATTTTTCTGTATCTTGGACTCAATCCCTAGAGAAGGCTCATCCAGAGAAAGGTCAGGAAAGAAGTAATGCCCATCATCACGTGTCACTCTTTATCAGGGTCATTGTAAAACCTCAGTCCTTTTGTAAGTCCCAGAAATGCCTGGATTTTGAGGCAAAGTAAAATATTCTTGATTTTTAAAAATATTTCTGTCTGTAGGAACGCCTTCAAAGATCACTGTAATTTAGTGGTAGGTGTTTCCCTTCTTCATAATTTTTTTGGAGAATTTATGAATAAATTTCTGAGAACAGCTCTACTCCTCCCTGAGGTTATATTTTGTTAACTGTAAATATATATGAGTATATGAGTGTTTGTGTGTGTGTATGTGTGTGTGTGTGTGTGTGTGTTTGACAGTCTAATTGGGTTATCTTCCTTATCAGTGGTTGTAAGTGTAAGAAGAAAATGAAACATTAATAACATGTAAATCTAAAGGTGTTTAAAATGACCAAAGAGATAACATCTTTAGGTCCTCTTTTCTTGGCTGTGTTAATCAAGACATCTACATAATAAATTCATGTTGAGTTGAAGAACTGAGCAATAATTCACTATATTAATTAATCAGGACTCTGTTAAATATTTATAAAAAAACACTATGCAGTGGGGTTTAATGCTCAGATACAAGGGTTTAGAACTACTTTGAGTGAATGTTGCCTATGCTCAAGCTGGCTCTGAGCAAACCCACAGGGAAAGAACCACTGGAGCAGTGTAGCTGCCTTCATTACCAATCAAATTATTTTAATATGAAATAATACTAAACTTTACTTTACATGTGATTTTTAATATAATTTAAATGTCTCCCAAAGAGTGGGTAACGGCATACTTTGTGAGAATCTTGGATGACTGAATCACAAGTTTTTGACACAACTCCAGCGAGGTAACAAAATACTGTTTTGTTATTTACTTTCAAACATTAAGAGATTGTCACAAATATATATCTCACATAAACTGTGACCACTCTACCTGTAAATGCATGCTTCTTCTTTTAGCTGAAGTCCATTTAATAAAACATGATCATTATGAAGCATGGATTTTTACTTCATTTATTTTACACTTTTGGCATTCTGTCTCTTCCTTTCGAGTTTATGATGTATACAAACCTAATAATCATATAGCTCATCCAGTTGATAGTGGGAAAGGGCATGCAATAAGAATAGAGCCACAGATGTTTAAATATTGTTCATCTTACTAACTATAAATAAGAAGTTTTCTTACAGACCCTGGGAAACTGAAGGATGAAACAAGGCTGTAAAAAGATAAGATGCCTCGATGGGTCCATGACTCAGAAAAGAAATACATTTTGAGAACAGACCAAGCACAGGACATGCTTTGATGTGGTTGCTGTGCCCGGACCCTGACCCCCTCCAGGAGTTTTTCTCAGAAAAGCTGATCATTCTGTGGTCCCAGGAACGGGGCAGAGCTGTTTGTAACATCATAGGAGAATAGCCACCTTGTTATCAGACTTTGAGCTCCTGAAGGCTAGACTGCAGACCCTACCTTCCCTTCCCCCGTTACACTTGTAGCTCACAGCTGCGCATAGCTATCTTCTCACTTGTGTATATATAAAATTCAAAGCAGAATTTCCAGGGTGACCAACTGCTCTCCCCATACTGCCAGCAGTATTGGCATAAACCCTCATACATGATTCAACCCTGTCTCTGCTTACTTTGGCTCAAGTGGTGACAGGCGGCCTCTGACCCACTGTGTCTGGTTTCACAGTGAGCTGGATATCCTTATTAAGCCCATTTTACAAACAGGGAAGTGGAGGCACAGAGAAAGTAAATTACTTGCTCAAGTCACAAACCTATATGAAATCATTATTTAAGTTAGTTTTCTATTGCTGCCATCCCAAGTTATCACAGTTTAAAACAGTGCTTGCTTACTATCTCATAGTTCTGTTGGTTAGAAGTCTGACTGAGGTCTCAGAATAAAGGTGTTAAAATCAAGTAGGCTAAAATAAAAGTGTTAGGGCTTTGTACCTTATTGGAAGCTTTGGAAAAGAATCAAACTCAAAGCTCATTCAGTTGTTAGCCTAATTCAGTTCCTTACAATTGTAGGATTGAGGTCTTTGGTTCCTGATTGGCTGTCAGCCAGGGGCCAGTCTTTGCTCCTAGATGCTGCTTTCATCCCTTTCCATGCTTTCCATAAGCTCCTAGAGGCCTCTCTCCAGTCCGTACATATGGGCCTCCTCCCTCAGAGCCATCACAGGTACTTCAAGACCTTCTCTAAGCTTGGAGTTTTCACTCCTCTGTCTCCAGCCAGAGAATGTTCTCTACTGATATGATTAGATTAGGTCCAACCAGATAATTGTTCTCTTTTAGGGCCAGTAATCTTAATTACATCTGGAAAGGTCCTTTTACCCTGTAATGTAACCTCCTCTCAGGTTCCAAGGATGATACGTGGATATTGTTAGGGAGGCCATTGTTCAGCCTATCATGCTATTAGTCAATTTTTGTATTGGTTTTAGTTTCATCTACCCTGATAAACCACTTAAGGGTAATTTATAAGAGTAAAGATAATCTATTCCAATTTACTTAGCAGTAAGACACTTTAATCAAAGTGCTTACAACTACATAAGAATGATAATCTAGACATAGGCAGCTTTCCAATCTTCATCTTTCTGCTCACCTTACCCAGTTTCCCAGGAAATTTCAGATATGGGGCTTGGGAGAAGATAAAAAAAAAAAAAGAGGCAGTCATTTCTTAGTAAAGAGGCTAGACCTCCAAATTTCTTCCATCATTCTCTGTGTTTTGGTATATCCTAAACTAGAAAATAGGGGTGACAGTATAAACTTCCTCAGTAGCTCTCTGACAATTAAATGCATCTGTTTCTATGCATTTGTCCTAAGTTTTATCATTATTGGCTGCTGTACCAAAGAATGTCATTATTCAATTACTCTTTCTTAAATGCTGCTGAAAAATTATGTGATAATGCACCATAAGGTATAAAGCTCTTTCTTTATATAACTATCAGTCATGAATAATGATTTACAAACCTACAGGAACTCATACCAATTAATGATCCTATTCATTCTTGGTTTATAAATTATTCACAAAAAGCATGCTAATTAATTCGACCTGAGTGATCATCAGAAATAAAATCTTGAGCTGGCTTATGGGGTTCCTTAATATGTTTTATTCATTCTATTGACAAGGTCTGAGAGTCAATGTTAGTGAAGCCAAAAAAGAGACATACAGATTAGATGTGAAAGGGGACAGAATACATAATAGAAATAGATGGTGAAAGGGTTGCAAAGTAAATGGTGATTAATTAATACCCATGAAATTTCTGGTTACTTAAGAAACATCAATTAGTAAACAAACAAAAACAGGCTTATGTTAGAGCCTGTAAGGCTGAAGTTTTTCCAATTTATTTCCCAGTTAAAATATCTTAGCTGCCAAGGCACTTTTCCCTTTTGAATTAAGTTCCAGGAAGGAATTGTTATTTTTTTTATGTGTCTCAAGAAGTTCTTAGGAAAGAACTATTCTAATGTACATTGTGCAATTATGGAATATCCAAAGCAGAGACTGTAGGAGATTTTGAATATTTGTGATAGCATCCAAGAATACATGTCATGTTTACATCAAATAATCTTTGCTTAAAAATATACTAAGTAAGGAAGCAAAATTTCTGTTATATTGCACTCGGCCTGGGGTCCAGAAAAAATTGTTTATGTCACTAAAACACTGCACCTAAGTCTCATCTACTGGGGTTATACCTAACATTGTTGGATCTACCAAATCCCTTTACTAATATTATTGGGTTATATGGTATATTCTCATATGATAGAGTTGCTATGTTTTGTTTTTAAATGATGCATGACATATCTCAGGATGTGGCTCATCCAGGTCACTGGAATAGCAAAGAAACCAAGCCTGCTCTTTGGAAAAGAGCATGTAGAATGCTTTACACTCAGTTTAAATTGATGGAAAGAAGCACCAGCCTGGCAAAATAATGTAATAAGTACACAAAGTATTTGTGACCCATAGTAGATGGCGGCTCTAGCCCAAAGATGGGCAAAACTTGGCAGGAAGGCATTTGGAAATAAATGGGCCACAATTCACGTGGGGTACATACCATCATCAGTGTCTGGCAGAGAGTAGATGAGTTCTGGTCATGCCTAGTTAAAGAGGTGAACTCAAGAAAATGAGAGAGGGGGTAATTCCCTATGCTTTAAAAAATCATAGGTCAGACATTTATTTAGCTCTAGCAAGAGAGGTATATCAGAGCAGACTCAGTGTTGACTTGGTGCTAATCATCAAAGGGTCCTAGATCCTCATTACCTGAGTCTGGAGAGTAGAGGAAGGTGGGTTATCAAAGTTGGAAACCAAATCATCCAATGATTGGGCAAGCAAGGCCATGTGTAAAGGTTATGATAATGGTTCTCAAATTGGGCACAGAAGAATTCCTATGATGGCTTTGTAAAAATGTAGGTTCTGGTCCATCACCCAAACTCATCCTCTGGATTGCTTTTTTGATAAAGCATCATAAATCATCTGAAGATCATACATTGGAAAAATGGTGAGTGTTCTTTGGAAACAGACAGACCCATAATTGTGTATCAACACCTCCATATCCTAGCTGAATGACTTTGAACAAGTTACTTAAATTCATTGAGGCGCAGCTTCCCAGACAAAATGGCAATAAATTTTATACCTCAGAAGATTGTCATAAGGATCAAATGAAAGCATAGTATATGTCATATAGTATGTACTAAATATTGACTGATAGAAAATAAGCACTCTTATTAGAGCTGAGGACCAAGCAAACAAAGCCTGACAATAGGTATTAGGAAAATTATTATGCTCATCCCCTCAATCAAATTGGTAAAATTAAGGATATCACTTAATTTTAAAAAATTAACAAACTTTTCACAATACACTAAAAACAATAGACTGAGGAAGTTCAGTCTTTGGGCATAGTTTAATAAAGCTAATGAAGAGCTCATCATAACCCTTGCTTCCTTTATTTCTGAAAATGTCAAAGTGAGGGGAGTAGGTTTATAGTTAAAGGTATAATTAAATGTGGATTCTGTAGCACATGGTATAACAAAATCTTCTGGATACAGACATTTGAAGTATAGCGGGGAAAAAAGTGGATCTTCACTGTTCTAGAATTCACAGTTCTTCCAAATTCCAGAATTCATGGTATTTTTCCAAAATGGTATTTCATATCTAATTTGTTTACATTGATTAATTTGTTTATATTGTTTATATTGAAAGAAGAGAAAGGAGATCAAACTTAAGCTACAACGTAAGTTTCTGACCATCGGAATAGTCAAAAGCAAAGTATAGAAATAAAAATAAGTATAGCAATGAAATTTAAAATTATTGACAATAATTTCATATTCTCAGTAAAAATATTAATACTTCATTTATCTTTTTAAAAATTTTATCTTTGGCCCAGCCGGTGTGGCTCAGTGGTAGAACACTGACTCAGGAGATTGCTGTTATATTCTCGTAAGGGCACATGCCCAGGTTGTGGGCTCCATCCCCTGAAGGGGGCATGCAGGAGGCAGCCAATCCATGATGCTTCTCACTCATCAATGTTTCTATCTCTCTATTCTTTTTCCCTTCCTTCCTCTCTAAAAATGAATAAAAACATATTTTTAAAAATTTATCTTTATTGTTGAAAGTATTACAGATGTCCCCTTTTTTCCCCATTGACCCCTTACCCTATTCTACCCCCTCTTCAGGCCTTCACTGCATTATTGTCTGTCCATGGGTTATGCATAAATGTTGCTACTTTCTATGCAGAATTCATGCTACTCTACAGTAAGCATCTTCGGTTTCTTTAATTACGTTAACTTGTTAATGATGCAGTAAACCTTGCATAGTTTTTCAAAACAGAATCTCTAAAGCAATCTCTTATCTACATTAAAAGTAAATGAATGTTAGTTATATTGGGGTCCAAAGGAAATTTAACCTATTATCACAATGAAAAACAAACAGGTCCTTGCCCCCTTTCTCCATTGTGACACATTTTCCTGTGTAATATTTACTCTTTAAATGTGTGAGTTAAAACTACCTCAAAATATTGTTATGAGTTTTTTAAATGTGGCAATAAGAAGTGCCCATGCCATGAAGTAAATTCTCAGTATTATAATTACTCATGTTCCTAAATTTGTCAAGCACTTAATAAAATCAAGCAAAAAACAAAATTTGCCAAAATATTAAACATTAATGCCTGATTCATTTATATTCAATTATAAAACAGCCAAAAGGTTAAATTTGTCAAATATATGACTCATAGTTTTTGAAAAGGTAAATGGAATATATGCAAATTCATATAAAATAAATTCAACCACATTGCATTATTCCAAATATAGAAGAAATTTGAATTTGTTAATTTATAATAGCAAAGGCAAATGTTGGAACTAAGTTGTGAATTAAAACAAAAATTAGAAGCAAAATTGGGAAAGTCTCTCTGATTTTTAAATGATATGACTGCATTATAAGTTAAGTCCACATAATCTCTTAATGCATGAGGATTACAGAATAAGAACTCTATTCTTAATATATTTTAACGTAATTTCTATGGCAAGGTCTAAGAAATGAGCTCATTTCATAAAAGTTTGCAGATTTTAACGTTCTTAAAAAGGAGAAATGTTTCAGTGGAACATTTTAAGTATTTTACTTAAAGAATGCAATAATTTTTAAATAAGATCAGCAGTTCATAAACCTCCCATCACAATTCTCCACCTCTCTGCACCTGTGTCCACATAGTCTTCCTTCCTTCCACTGCCACCAAGCAGCTGCCTATGCTCTAAGGACATATGTCCCACTATTCTCTAAGTGCCATTTCTTATTGTTCAAGAAAGTCTGTCCATATACCCTCTCTTAACTCTACATTTCCTGCCAACCACTGTCCTGTTTTTGTTGTATTATTTTTGCTTTTCAAATTAAACTTCTCCAATAGTTATTATACTTATTTCATCTTATTCTACTCTCTTATTCCCTTGAGTAGACTGCAATTAGACTTTAATCCCAACATCCACCAAAACTGCTCTTTATTTTCATGTTGCAAAATATAGCCTTTTTTCTCAGTTCTTGTACAGCCTCCCTGCAGGATTTGACGTTTGATCATTCCATCTTCCCTAAAGCACTTACTTTAGAGGGCTTGCAGAATATCATACTCCTCATTGTCGCCTACCCCATTAGCCACTCTTCATTCTACTCTTCATTCTTCTTAGTAGAATGAAGACTGGCTGATTCCTTCATGGCTTCCCAACTTTCAAGTGATTGAGTGCCCCAGGTGCTTCTGCCCTTTGTCTCTTTTCCACCTGCCTGGTATACTCCTTTTCACACATTGCATTCTCAAAAAATATCCTCCTCTGCAGTTTCTATTGGTGATTGGGTGTCTTGGGCTGGTTGCTAATGTGGAGATATAGAGAATAGACTGTAGAAACAATGCTAATATAATTATTTCTTTCATTTCTGTGTTTACAGCAAGAGATTTGTCTGGCTAAAATCATGATCCCTAATATGTGCACATTGCCATCTGTTTTCCATCCTTCACAAACATTGGTAAGTGCACACAGCAATTTGTTAATGGGCAGAATTTGCTGGGAAGACTTTGAATTCTTCCCAGGAGAGGGGGTTTTGAACTTCCTGATCTGTACTTGACCACTGTAACTATTCCTTTGAAATTCATGGTAAGCCATATCTAAAGCTCCTTGCTTAAAGACCAATTACAACATAGGGAGAAAACCTGATTATATTTTCATTTACCTGTTCAAACCTGAGAAAGAAGTTTGCTCTATTCATCTTTAGGAATAACTGCAGAAAAAATATATCCTCTTTTGTTATAGAATGGAAACCACTGCGATGGCTCTTCATCCCCAACTCCTGCCAGAAGAAATCTTTACAAATTCCGTCTCAGCTCTGCCACTATCCAATTTATGTTGGTAGGCAATTACCTTCTTTGGCTGCCTTAAAAATTTAGAGTATTAGACAAGATAACCTTTAAGACAACTCCTAGCTTATGAATTCTGGGCTTCTGCAATCTTGCAAATCTTGGAAGGGCGCCGCGTCATGGGCAGACATTTGAGTGTGTGATATGTCAGTGAGAGCAGCTGCACCCACACGGCTCAGTGAAGATG
Organism: Myotis lucifugus; assembly: GCF_000147115.1. Taxonomy (NCBI): domain Eukaryota; kingdom Metazoa; phylum Chordata; class Mammalia; order Chiroptera; family Vespertilionidae; genus Myotis; species Myotis lucifugus. Next base: position 991,920 of record NW_005871301.1, read on the forward strand.
TGGGGGACCGGCCTCACCTGACGCTCAGCAGGCCCTCGCTCTGACCGAGCTCTACCGGAATGGCCGCTGCTTGGCATTCTTCACCAGATTCCTTTGCAGGCCTTGAGCACCAAGGTCAAGAGAAGGCCCCTCAAATTCCACTCCAAGCAACTGTTCTCTCCTGAAGAGACTAGGGAGCCTCCAGCTTATGACAAAAGCAGCAGCCTTGGCAGCCACCGTCTGGGGCGGGTCTAAGCTGCAACAACTCAATCCTCCTTCCTTGTGACAAGGCACTCGATAGAAAATGCTGCTCTCCCTTTCTTCTTGCCAGCTCTTTTATCGCATCGTATTTATCAATTTAGATATACAACCTGGTGTCATGAGAGGTACTGGAAGAAAATCAAGGCCCTGGTTAAGTAAATCCTGTCAACTTAGACAGGGTCACAGCAGACTCTCAGCTCACCAGAGAATATTAATATGGTTATGTGCCTGCCGGTATCTGGGCGAAGCAAATCCCGTCAGCTCCACTCTCAAAATATATCCATAACCTGACCGCTTCTCTCCACCTGAGTGATACCACAGAAGGCCAAGCCTCTGCTTGCCCTCTCCCAGAATCCTGCAGGCCTCCTAACAGTCCATCTTGCTCTCCTTCTCTGCATGGCACCCATACTAATCTTAAAACATGACTCAAATGATTTCACTCTCTTGCTCAACATTGTCACATAGTTTCCTGGCACACTCAGGACCAAGTCCAATCTTCTCACCATGGACTGCAGAGCCCGTAAGATCTGGGCTTTGCCTTCCTTTCAGACATCCTTTTTTCTCCTCTTTTCTTTATTCTCTCTGCTCTGAACATCATGAATGTTTCATTGCACCATGGAAACAGCAATCTCCACTCTCGGGGCCTTGGCCCCAAGGCTTTTCTTTTAGTAGAATGTTCTTACAGTCATGTATGTGGCATCCCACCTCACTTTATTCAGGTCTGTATTCAAATATCACCTTATTAGTTGTGCTTTCCAGACCAATTATCTAATTAAAAACCTACTTAATCCTATCTATATGTCTGGCTTTTAAAAATATGCAATACCTGACATAATATTCTAGGATTAGTTTATTTATTTATTTGTTTAAGTTACTTTCATTCAAATAACAGTTCATTGAGGGAGGGACATTTATGATTCACCACTGCATCAGCAGTGTCTGGCACATACTGAGCATTAAATCAATACTTTATAAAAGGAAAATCATTAAACTATGAACCTATTGTTGGCATCATTATTTCATTTTTTAAAAGCAGGATAATCAGGAACTTGACAGTACAGTTCATTAGCCTAAACCAGGAGTCTGCAAACTGTGTCCAGAACCACATTCAGCCTCCTTTTTCCTTTTTGTTTTTAAATAAATTTCATTGCAACACATCCAGGCTCACTTACTATTGTCTCTGGCTGCTTTGGAGCTACACCGAGACCTTATAGGCTGTGAAACATAAATATTTACCATCTGGGAAAACATATGCCAAGCTTTGCCTAAACTATAAAATTCTGACATAATTTCTGATATTTCCTTTTTCTTTGGCATTATGGCCTTTCTATATTTCTAGTCATCTCAAAGCAAAGCTGGAGCCAACAGAAACTTTGTAAACTTTGAAAAAGGGAAATAGAGATAATTATGAAGAACTCAGGGTGAGTTGTTCAACTTCAGAACCAGTCCCATAATTACCAGATGTTTCTCTTCACCATTTCTTCCTTAACCAGGCATTTATTTGAGGTGACTGGGATTTATAAAGAGAAAAGCGCAGGGCATTCTCTGTTCCCAAGGTTGGAAACTACTTAGAGAAATGTTGTTTGAATAAGTGGATTTTGTTTCATTTTAATTTCTCCTTCAGAGTTTCTTGCCCAAACCAAACCTATAGTAGACATTTCTTGCTTCCCATACTTATAGTAGACATTTCATGAAGACCATTTCCCTTGGAAAATCTTGCCTTTTATTGGTTAGATGAGCAAAATGCTGAGATGCTCAAATTTATTTTTATGGTATTGTCAGTCACCAATTGGGGCGAACTGTCTAATGGAAAGATTTCCCATCACAAAATGTAGGCAAGATACAAAATTTTTATCGCCAAATTATTTTATTGAATAAGTATTTTTCTACTTGTGTGATATATCATAATGCAAATATACAAATAAATATTTTTATTTTTTATAAAAAATAGCTGAAATGCATGGTTCAGGTCAGACAAAAGCTTTATTCATCTAGTTACTGGTCTGAGACCCTGAGAATATTGCTTGCCTTTTGGATGGTGAATGACTCAGCCTACATATAGTTATAGTAAAGATTAAGGCCATTTAATGTATTATTGGTATGCAATAAATGAGAACTCCCTTCTCAATTACCTATAAGCCAAATGTTTTAAGTCCTATGCATGCACAGTTTCATGAATTCCTGAGGACAAATAATGCAGCAGGTGCTTTCAATGACCCACAGAACCTTGGTACCTACTGCTCCCAGGCACTGTTCTGACTTCTCCCTGTAAGGACCTTCCAATCTTGACTCCTTTCTCTGACTAAAAAAGCTGCTTAGTTTTTGTGCAGGTCAGGACAGAGGTGCTGCTGTCATGTGTACCTTTGTGCAAGTACAGGTTGTTAAATTTTCTGGAATTTCCCAGCCTGGTTCTTAAACACAACCATTATTGCAAGTTAAATTGCATAAACTTACAATTAAATAAATTATATTAAAAACCAGGGTAGCCCAGCCAGTGTGCACAGCAGTTGAGCCTGCACCCATGCACCAAGAACTCACAGGTTCAATTCCAGGTCAAGGCACATGCCCAGTTGTGGGTTGGATCCACAGTAGGGGGCATGCAAGAGGTACCCGATCAATGTTTCTCTCTCATAGATGTCTCTCTCCCTCTCCCTTCCTCTATCTCTAAAAATAAATTTTAAAAAGGAGTTAAACATGCTCAAAACTCATCACTTCCTAATCATTTTATGATAATGTTTTACTATTATCTAGGCTTTTGAGGATTTATGTTTTATTTGTGTCTGGAGAGTGGCGATTCCATATACAGTGTGAGGCTGTACATCTCTTCCCAACTGTACACTCAGTGACATAATATTGTAGGCAGAAATTTGCCCTGGTAGAGTGGTTCCACCAAAGAAATTGGCAGATACTACAAATTAGGACTCTGTTCAGAGAGCTAATTGTTAAATAGTTATCAGCATACCACTATCCAAAACTCAACCCAAACCAAATGGAAATTATAATACCCAAGCCTCTACTCCCTTGGTTGGGGCAAATAACACATGTGTTCTATGTTTCCCACACATTCCAGAAAGACTGCATTCACAGTGGTAACAAATACAGTAATGAAGGAAAAAACTGGCATTGATGAAATCTCACTGGTGGCTGCCACTTATAAATTAGGCTTGATAACCTAATTTGTGGGCGATCAGGCAAGCAGGCAGAGGCATCTAGGGGAAATCAGGCAGGCAGGCAGAGAGGTTAGGGGCGATCAGGCAGGCAGGAAGAGGGATTAGGAGCAATCAGGCAGGCAGGCAGAGGCAGTTAGGGGCGATTATGTAGGCAAGCAGGTGAGCGATTAGAAGCCAGCAGTCCCAGATTGCAAGAGGGATGTCCGACCACGGGTTGGGATTGGGCCTAAACCCATGGTCAGACATCCCCCAAGGAGTCCCTGATTGGAGAGGGTGCAGGCTGGGCTGAAGGACCCCGCCCCCGTGCATGAATTTCATGCACCGGGCCACTAGTTTGGTGATAATAGGGATTCCAGAATAGCAGGGGCCAGTAGGCAGTAATTAATTATCAGAGGAGAAGAGGAAATAATTACCAAAATAAAAAACAAGATCATAATGGCAACATGGAGGTCTGACATGTAAAAATCTGTCGCAATGAGAACATAAAGTGAAATAATTGGGCACCCAATGAAACTGTGGCTTTATTTATACAGTGAAATGCAGCTAACAAAAGTCCTTGCCCAGTTTACAGATATGAATCAGTTCTCTGACTCAATGACAATAAATTGAAAGGTGTCTCCTGCACAAGGTTAAAGGTTCTCTTGAAGTAGTAACTTACAACTCCACAGAAAAATATATAGTATCTATTTCACCAACCCTTCTCATAAGAATCCATGGGGCCATTTAAAGAGTACCTATAGCCCTAGTCGGTTTGGCTTAGTGGATAGAGGGTCAGCCTGCGGACTGAAGGGTTCCGGGTTCGATTCGGGTCAAGGGCACATGCCTAGGTTGCAGGCTTGGTCTCCTGTGGGGGGCGTGCAGGAGGCAGCCAATCAATGATTCCCTCTCATCATTGATGTTTCTATCTCTCTCTTCCTCTCCCTTCCTTTCTGAAATCAATAAAAATATATTAAAGAGTAACTATATTGGGAAAGATTTAAGAACTGCTGATGTACTGATATAGTATGTGAGCTGACCCTGCTCTAGGTGACACAGCACACGCTACTAACCCCCATGTTAGAGGGGGATGTTAGAATGGGGCATACAATCACCATATGATAAATGAAATACTGGCCCACTTCATTTTTACAATGAGTCCAGTGGGTCACCCTATGGCTATTTTCTCAATCCCTGAATGCGTAATTAGGGCATATATTCTTAAATGCGGGTATAACTCTAAGATTCATGGAGTAAGAGGCATCATAATAAGGTCAAGCAGAAGCCCTTGAACTGCTATCTCATTACCCTGAGACAAACTTAGAAAATCAGAAGCAATATATACCCCTTGTGGAATGGCAGTTAAGAACAACCCTCAAAGACTTAAGGATATATGGCTAGTGGTCCCTGTTATTGTATAATTGACCACTATGGCTTCTGCAAATATGAGTTGGTTCATGGTGGGTCAATTATTGAAAACTTATCCAAGTGGTTACCCCAATCATAACTACAGTGTTCAAGATAGGCTTTTTACCCGAACAAATCAAAATAGGCTTTTTACTAGAACAATGGCCAAGAGTCTATTGATCTTGAAAATGCATTCTTTCAATTAGAAAAGGAAATAACAGGTACTTGGCTTCCATCTGGAACAGAGAGCAGTACATCTTTACAATCTTGTTCCAAGTCTATAATTCTCTTGATCTCTGTCACAGTTTTTTGCAGAATTGATTGATCAAATATCTTGAGCAGGAAGTGGCAACTAATCTGAATACCCTGGTAAGACAAACATGTGCCAAAATATGAGACAAACCATACAAAGACCCAGTCATATCACACTGGTGAAGATTTTAGGGTCCAAAGATTTGCAGCATGTTATAACATCCTATACAAGCTAATAGAATATATTTTCTATGTATTTTATATCTGTATTGATGTTATTTTCTTTATTCCATCCTCTTTCTCTTCCTTCTCCCCAACCCTTTCCCTCTCCCTCCTCTTCTTCCTCCTCTTCCTTTTCTCTCTTAAATTAATTCAGATTTGCCAATGTTCCTTATATTTTAATTCTTTCCAAAATATAAGCAGTGATGTTATTGATCCAAATAATTTTAAATATTTTCTTATCCTTCTTTTTGATTATTATTTTTACCAGTCCTTTCAGTTTACTTTCTTTGGGTTTGTTTTTAAGATTTTCTAGCATAATGAGCCAAATGTTTAATGAATTTATTTTCAATAAATCTTGCATTCTAAAATTTAATTTATGACTCTATAATTCCCCTGGATTATTACTGAAAGCATATCTCATACATTTATATATGACACTAATTGTACATTCTACAATAATTGTAGCTTTAGTCTTGATTTTCTTTGTAAAATAAAACAGTTCTATATTTCCCAATTGGATTTGTTTTTGCACTAATTTTTTTGTTTCTAATATTATTACATCGGGGCCACATTCTGTCAGAAAGTAAATAGGGGTTAATAGAAGAAAGAAAAGATGAATAAAACATTAAAAGATAAACTGATAAGATATTTCTCTAGGTTTTTTAGTGTGTAACCTAGAGATTTGTGGTCAGTGTTTCCATGAGATAACCCCAGCTATGACATTATACATAATATATGTAAATCTAATTACATTTAAAGGGAAAACACTTTATATGTATACAGGGTGTCCAAAAAAATGTATACACAATTGTCTGTAGATTCTATTACATTTTGAAAATGAAATGTATTTCAATAGGCACTGCCTTTATAATTATTCAGTATGTATATATTTTTGGGACAACCTGTGTGTGTGTGTGTGTGTGTGTGTGTGTGTGTGTGTGTGTGGAGAGAGAGAGAGAGAGAGAATATTGTATATATACGATATGTAAGTATCATATATACAATATTATCTATTATAAATATAATATATGATTTATATAATATATACATGTATTTGAAATTATTTTCCAGTGATAAAAGAATAATAGTAATAGGCAATATTTCAAATACTGTTGAAATGAGAGACACTATAAAATTCAACAATTTATACAAAAGAGTTCATAGAAAAAGAATGTACTTTTTTGTTGTTGTTAAGCCTCACCTGAGAATATTTTTCCATTAATTTTTAGAGAGAATGTGAGAGAGCCCTGCAACCAAAGTACGTACCCTTGATTGGAATCAAACCCGGGACTCATCAGTCCATGGGCCTACACTCTATCCACTGAGCCAAACTGTCTAGAGCAAGAACGTACTTTTTTAAACTTTATAGCCAAGTAATGTGTTTCTGCTTTTGCATTATCTTGTACTTTTGACTGTACCACTAAAAGGAACAGTCAGTATAAAAGAGTTTTCTAAGCATCATTAAAGTCTGCGTAGGGTGACAGTAGTAGGTTCAAATGGAATGAACAGTGACAGTTTAGAAGACCCATGACCCCTGTCACTTTAAAAATATGATAGTAGGAAAAGCAAAAGGTGCACAAATGTGGCTGGAATGAAGTAACATTTTACATGCAAGGTTCTAGATATTATCCAAGAATTTCTCTCACATTTCCACAATGCCAATTCATACTTTACCTCATTAATGGTACCTATTAAGCAGCTCAGATATCTGTATTTTCCTCTTTGTCTCCTATATTTAGTGATTTAATTTAGGTACTTATTATCTCTTGCCTAAAGTCTCAAAATAGTTCGCTTTTATTCAACAAGTAGTTAATGAATACCCACTATGTGTTAAGAAACGTTCTAGAACAGTGATGGCGAACCTTTTGAGCTCGGCGTGTCAGCATTTTGAAAAACCCTAACTTAACTCTGGTGCCGTGTCACATATAGAAATTTTTTGATATTTGCAACCATAGTAAAACAAAGACATATTTTTGATATTTATTTTATATATTAAATGCCATTTAACAAAGAAAATCAACCAAAAAAATGAGTTCGCGTGTCACCTCTGACACGCGTGTCATAGGTTCGCCATCACGGTTCTAGAAGTTAGGAATAAAGTCTTTGTAGCATTAATAAGGTCCTTGTTCTTTCAGGGTTCCCTTTTGAAAGAGAAAAAATAAAAGACAAAATGATATATAGTAGGGCAATGATTAAGTTATATGACAAAAAAATACAATGGGGTTTCATAAAAGAGTTAGGGTGAGAGCCTAATTTACTTCAAGTGGATAATCAAGACTCATTAAGGAGAGACTTTGAAGAGGTAAACCATCCTGACAAAGAAGGCTCCAACCTGATAAAATCAGAGACAGGCACAACCACCAAAGGAAGCAGTGAGCTCAAGGCCTAGAGAGAGTGGCAGGAGAGAAGATATGAAAGTAAACCTAGTCCAGGACAGAACAGCAAATACAAAATTTGGATTTTATTTTAAATAATCTTAGAAATCAATGGGGGATTTTCATTTAATGCAAATTAAAACCACGGTGAGCAACTTTTCACCTGGCAGTTTAGTTCTCAGAATACCAAAATTTGATGAGGTTGTAGAAAAACAAAAACTTGCATACTTTTGTGATAGAAGGGAAAAGTGACACAACTTTGGAAACCATTTGGACACATATCTTATGTATCTACAAGTCCATGCTAGGTATATATCTTTCAGAGAAAATATTGAAAATATATGTGACATGTATGAGAATGTTCAAAGTGGCATTTTTTATTATAGGTAAAAAACTAGAAACAAATTGTGGTATATCCATACAAGTGAAATCAAATATAGCCCAGCCGGCATGGTTCAGTGGTTGAGCATAGAGCTATGAACAAGGAGGTCATATTTCAATTCCTGGTCAGGGCGCATGCCTGGGTTGTGGGCTTGATCCCTAGTATGGGGCATGCAAGAGGCAGCCAGTCAATCTTCTCTCTGAAATTAATAAAAATGTCACATAAAAAAGAAAGCAAATATAGCCACTATTTACAAAGATGTGTTTCTCAAAACATGAAGCTAAATAAAAGAAGCAAATCTTACAGAAAGACATAGCATGTTATTTTTATTACAGAAAGATCAAAGCCAGGCAAAATAAATAATAGTTTAATACCAAATAAATAGTTTAAAACTAACTAAATAAAAAGATAGATGATAGATATGATAGATAGATGATAGATAGATAGATAGATAGATAGATAGATAGATAGATAGATAGATAGATGATAGATAGATAGATGCATCAAAAGAGTCCTTAGTAGAAATTTGGCAAAATGAATGAGAACAGTTTTACTAATTTCTCGATGAGTTACTTTTCTTCTAATCAAGTCTTAAGAAAATCCAATCCACTGCTATTTTTATACTCCAAGCTACCGCTATTTTTATACTCCAAGCTAAGGCAATATCTTTATATTGCAATATTGTCCATGTACCATCATCTTGCTTGACTATTAGAGTTATTTCTGGTTGGTATGCTCTAAAAGACATTCTGATTGGTTATCTGTGCTTTCATTTTAACACTTTCCATATCTGGGCATACGAGAAGGTAAAAAATTATGTTTCCCACTTTTATGTACTAATTTGGTTAAGATAATCTATCAATTTTCTGCTGCTGTGTAACAAACTGCCACAAACTTAATGGCTTAAGAAACATAAATTGCAGAGAACCTGAATCATTCATACGATTTTTGTGGTAATGTAAAATCATATAGCCATTCTGGAAAACAGTTTAGCAGTTTCTTGTAAAACTAAATATGCAATTATCATATGACCCAGATTTTGCACCCTTGATCATTTATCTCAGAGAAATTAAAATTTATTTTAGTAGGGTAAAAAATGCAGACAAACACACATACACAGCCCACCCAAAGATATCCGCATCATAAATATCAATAAAAACATATTTAAAATATATATATATATATTCTTGGAAAAAGCAAAACATCTCTTTCATGTTGGAACAGTTATTGTATAGCACTTGAGAAAAGGCTCTGAAAATGTTACTTCCATTAGCACTCAAACAGAAAATCAACTTTTATTAGGCAAGCAGGGGCAAATTCACCTGAGACTCATGGAGAATGATAAAAACATAACTAATGAGAAAAAAATATTTTTGCAATAAAATATGGGGAAAATACCTTTGCTACTTAACCAGATATTAAAAACTATATCTCATGCCTTTGAGACTTATTGCCAGTTGGATAGGCTATTCTAGAAATGGAAACCATAAGAATTGTGTTCTTAAGCTCTCTGCCATGTTGAAAGTCCATCTGAAAAATATAGGAAATCAGATGAACAAAATCATATATATTAATTAAAATATTATGAATGAATACATTATTATTAGGATATAATAAAAAGCAATGTTTTAATTTTTTTCTGAATTTAATGCCATAGCGCTATCCTTTCTATTAAAGAACCTGTGACTTTTGCCATCTACTTCTTATTTCCTCTCAGTTTCTAAATGCAAATGCCCAAATGTTAACAATTTTACCACAACGGAGGCAGAATTTGAATACAGCTCTCACTAGTTTCAGAGCTTATACTTTTGATATGCTACCTTCTCTCTCCATTTTTTTTCCTTCTCTCAAACTCCTCTTATCACTTCTCCCATCCTCCCACCATTCCCCATACAGTATCTGTAACAAAATGTGTTTATTGTGTATTTCATTTTCTCAGGAGACTGCTAGGGTATTTATTTGCTCACTTAATCTACTAAATAATTTTGAGTCAAAAATTTCTATAGCAGAACAAGTCATTGGGGAAATCAAGACAAGATGCCAGGACTTATAGCAAAGGTACTTTTGGACTCTAGCTGTGGGATAAAGAAGTAAGATACATGGGTGAAGGCCATTACTCCAGTGTGAACATGAAAGGTGCTGCTTAATGTGCTAAGCTCAACTCTATCTCCAGTTGAAAAGAGGAATATCTATCTATAGATGGAAAAGGTAGAAAAAGATATTGCTGCTTACCCACTCCCACCTCTGATAAGGGGATTAATACATATAATTGATCATGTGCTCAATCCAGAGCTACCTGGGACAAGATGACTCAGGGTGTACAATTCTTGGATTCACTACCCAAAAGCAGTCTGAAGTATCAACCACATATTTTGATGTATGGTGATAGTTTGGATTCTGTCTGCTGAATTGATTTTTCATTTATTTGGTTACAAACTGAGGTGAGAAAAAGTGAAATATATTGGACCTTCTCAGATATCTCAATATAGCGAGTGTATTATTTACACATTCATTTTACACAATGGTTCATATTTACTGAAATTTAAAATTGCTAATTTTCCCATATTAGGCTTTCAATGTACACATTTTTAATTCAACCCCAAAACTCCATGGCAGAGCTATAAAACTTATCACAATATATACAAACTATATATATGGTACCTTTTTTAGTTCCCCATTTTATAATTGAAGTCCCTCCTAGACATTCTCTTTTATGAGTCTTTACTAATTTATTCTCAAACACCACTAATACCCTGGCATCTTGGGGTGCATTTGCTGTCATCCTGACAACTCCCTGTGCATGTCTCCCCTACTGACTCTTTACACTCTGTGCTGCAGATCAATCATAACATTCATGGAAACATATTGCTCTCGTTATGAAGTGCTCATCAGCAACTTGGGGCAGAAGCCATGAATCATTTGTATTTTAATCGCCTGAGCCTGGCACAATGATTAGTGCATAATAGATTATAATAAAGAGTACTATAAAGAATACTTGAAGAACTGAATGCACATATGCTGTACCTTGAAAGCTGTAACAGAAACCCATGTGAATAAATTCTAATCACTGAAATCAGCAACAATTAATACAGAACTATTTAGGGTGGGATCTGTTACTCCATGGTTCTCATAAGCCACATCATGTTCAAGTGGCTTTACTTAAAATTTATTAGCATTTTCTGCCACAACAAAAACAGGCAAAATACCCATAACCATCACAAACCCTCCAAATTTTTTTATTTTCTATTAGTAAAGTAGGGTACTTCACTAAGCCCTATGGCTGACAGATTCTTTTTCCCAATAGAGCATATCTATAATTTTCAAGATAGAATTATAAATTAAAATAGAGATGGTAATATAAGGTAATATGTACAAAGTAACATGAGTGTTAGCAAAAGTTACACAGTAAATATTACATAATTTTATTCCTATAAGGTTTTTAGTCTTTTGATTATGGCCAATATCTACTTAAATGAGCAATTCCAAATATCTACTCCATGAGTAAAATTTTCTGAATAATAATAGCTTTTGTAATATAATTCCTATCAGGAAAGACTCATTTCCTTCATCTTTCTTATAATGTACCAGGGAAATTGAATCTGACCCATTTGGTACAATATTAAAGTGATATTTAATATTTAGTCTTAATGCCCTAATTATTTAATCAAAGAGGTAATGAAATTCAATATTTAATAAAAGTATGCTCTGAACATTGTACACTGTAATCCTTATTTTTATTAATTTTATTTATGCTATAAGGAATTATAAAGTACAACATGCCTGACCATTACTTCCTTTATAATTAATTAAATTATATGATTAACTGTCTCATTTGTGGTAGTAATTATTTCATGTTGGGTCTATTAAATTTTTTGGCTCTGAATATTTTTGTGAGAATTTGAAACAAATTGCATTACCTCCTACCCATCAAATGTTGATTAAATCCTACAACAATTTAAAATCCACTATAGCATTTAAAATGCATTGCAAATTGGAAGGATAATGCATATGTGCTGTGTATGAATATGAATTTCTCTCTATTTAGGTTGCTCATTTAGAAATCAAACAAACAAAAAAACCCTCATATGTAAAGACCATTCATTGAGAACAAGCACTTCAGCCTTTTAAAATAAATGTAACAGCATCCCCACCTTCCACTGGTAGATGATATCTTGACTTTTTTTCAGAATTTGAGCTGAACTAGTGATGGTGTGCTTTGAATGAGTGGGTCTTAAACTTTAGAATATGTTGGAATCACATAGAAAGTTTTTCAAAACCCAGTTGGGTGGCATCTACCCTCAAAGTTTCTGATTGGTAGGTCTTGGGTGGTGCTTAATACTTTTAATTTCTCACAAGACCCAGATGATGCTGTTGACTTCAACATAATTCTCTTACCTGTGGGATGGTCCCTCACTGAAAAACCTCAGGTGATATTAATGTCACTGCATCCAGAACATCTCCTGAGAGCAAGCCTTGCATGTTTTGCTGGTATAGAGAAGGGCAGTTACCTAGCTGCAGAGGTGGGGGTTTCTGGAGACCAGGGCTCTAACATCTTTTACATTTGCCCAATGATTCCAATTCCAAAGTTTCTGTTTTTTTCACAACCCAACTAGCTTTTCCTTGTTTCTCCCCAATCCAGGCATTTAGTTTTCAGTCCTCTCTAGTCTAGTCAGCCTGCACTACAGCTATATTTGTTTTCCATCTTTGCGTTGCCAATTCTTTCTCTCTCCTCTGTCATTGTCTCCTTTCCTATTTTCTTTTTCACTGTGGTCTTAAACTTTTTTATGGCTTTAATTTCATTTTAGTGCTTTGTGAAATGTAGATATTAATCCACTTTCCCCAGCTGGATGTTCTCCCCCATGCGCCCTCACCAATACATAATTCTCATTTTAGTTGCTTTCATCAAACCTGGAGGACTTGTCAGAAATAGAATCATTTAAGCTATTTTATAAACAGAGAATACTTCAGTGATGTGTCCCAAAGACTCACTAATGTCTTACGTTAGAAATGTTACTTTACCTCTTCCAAAATTAATTAGATATGCCATAAAATGCTTTTCACTGAATAAAGACTAAAAAATATATGAAACCAATTTTGTTATTGTGTGAGAAATATTTCCTTCTGGTTGTTCATGATATCATTACAACTCAATTTAATTAAAGTTCAAAAATATTTATCCATGGTCTCTGATATGTCATTGTCTTTCTCGTCAATTTCTCTCTTTTCCTAGGCTCTGGACATAAAACCTGAGTGGATCACTGTCTTTACAGAAACTACAGTCAGTTGGAGGCAACACACATATGCAGGCAATTGCATGTAGGGTGATACGGGCTATGATAGAAGAACACCACCTCTAGGAAAGCACTGAAAGGTGCTCACCCTGACACTGAGGATTCAGGACAAGCATAACTTAAAAAAAAGCAACTTCTCAATTGAGACCCAAGGTTTACTACCTACGGAGTGTTGTTTCTTATTTCTCCAACCTTTCTGCCTCATTTGCCTTCTCTATTTCTGCTGCTTTAAGCTGAGCTAAAATTCCAAGCTTTAAATATCCATCAGGGCATGGTTCTAAAGGGCTACAAAATCTTATCATCTAGTGATATTTATTTTCCTTGCACCTAGAGTTCCTTAGTTCTAGTGTTTTGTCGAATAAATTTCTATGCAGTTATTCAAGTTGTTTCATATTCTTAGGCACTCGACACACAATGTGCAAAATTGTATGTGGAGATTTTGATAGGCCCTTCTCCTTCCAGCAGTGAATTTTCTAAGCATTGTTTTTTCTTTATATAAAATAGTAAAAGTATTTTCTTTCATTTCAGAGAATTACTGTCAGGGTCAACTGAAATGTTGACTGTAAATTAATAAGCACTCTATCTGACACAATAAGTACTTAATGTTAAATATTGTTGGTATTAGCATCATAAATATTACATAAGAACAAAAACAGTTTTGTTTTTTCACATTATGCTATTCGTATTACAAGCCATCCCATGGCAATTGACAAAAATATGTGGGCACAAGTCATCCACATGGGCAGAATAAACACTGTACGTACACTTCATACATAATCTAAGGTTGATGACCCCATTTGCATGTCATAACCTCTGCTATTGAATTATAGTGGTAAGAATAGTTTATAGTGTTTAAACCCATACTTTATCCATTTGAATTATTACCTACCATTATCTGATTCCTAGTGATCACATTCTTTTTTCTTTGTTTAGTAACTGGCTATTTGATTTTTTTATTCTTCTACAACCATTATCATGCTATTTTTTGGTCTCTGGGAATATAATTTAGCTTCCCATCTATACTATTAATAGCCTAGGTGGTTGTCATGCCCTCACACCATGATGCCCTCACACCATCACAAGGAGGCTGAGTGCGCAGCAGGCACTCATGGGTGGGCAGGGCCCCATGGCAGCTGCACGTGGTGAGGCCTGGTGGGGGGTTGGGGGGGCAGTGGTCTTGGGAACACAAGTGTCACCCCTGCAGCTGGCAGCCAATGACAGGGCAGAATAGGCCCTTAAAGTCAGGGAGGGATAGGGCCTGAGCACTTGGCAGGAGGAAATAGGACAGGCTCCATGGGAGGGAATGCAGAGCGGAGCTGCAAGTGGAGCTGGTCCTGTTCAGGCGCAGCGGCTCCTCTTCAGGTGTGACAGACTGCGGGGCCTGCTGAGACGGAAGGGGCAAGTGCGGTGCTCTGAGCGCAGTCACCATGGACCGCCCGGATGAGGGGACTCCTGCCAAGGCCCGCCCCCTGAGCAGCTCAGAGCCCTCTCAAGACAATGCCGCCGCCGCCGCCGCCACCACCACCACCACCACCACCACCACCACCACCACCACCACCACCGCTCATGCGACTGCCCCTGCCTCCACAGGAGCAGCCCCCGAGGCTCTGGGAGGAAACGGAGGTGGCACAGGTGCTGGCTGACATGAGGGGGTGGGTTTGGGCCCCACTATGGCCCCACCACCCCTCTATGTCACTCTGGAGGAGGGGGGAGTGCACACATACTTCACCCTGGGTGCCGGGTGTGCCTACCAGGTTACTGATTTCGAGTCTGGGTACGGGGAGGTGCCCCTCCCACAGAGAGCCATTCTCTCCTGAGGAGGTGGCTGCGGGAAGTCTGGAGATAGACATTCAGGTTACTGAGCCAGAGCCAAGCAGCTTTGGTGGAGAGGCCCTAGATACCTGTAGCATAGGGGGAAGGGAGTACCAGGTGTTAGCCTAAGGAAGAGGCCATTATCATGATAATGAAGATGATGAGGAGGAGGTGAAGGAGAATGTGAGGAGGAAGAGGAGGAGGAAGCAGAGGAAGAGGCCTGCCCCCTCCCCCAGACTCCGCACAGTACAGAGGCGGAGGCGGGGCCATGGCCCTTGCCTACTGCTTTGGGGCAATCCATCAAGGAGCCCTGGGATCCTGGGTTTTGCGTGATTTTGCACGCTGGGTCACTAGTAATATATAAATAGAATGTTTTCCTTATGTCTCTGTCTGGAAAGATAAAATATAGAAAGACATTAAAATATCTAATAACTGGTATTAGGAATGAGGGGGGGCATAATTTTAATTAACAATTTTTCACTACTTTGTCCATCATCTTGTTTTACCAAAACATTAAATTCAATAGTCAGTTGTACAGAAGAGAATACAAGTGTGTATGTTTCTGTGTGTGTGTGTGTATGTATATGTGTGCATTCAAGTGTGGTGTTTACTGCCTCAATACAGCAATTATAAGAAAAACAAAGCATGTTTTAAATCACAAATTTAAAAATTAAGTGAATAAAGCATGTAATATTACCTATCTTTGGGAAAACAATTTAGGCTTACAAAATTACTGTATGCATTATTCCAATATGAAACAAGAAATAGGATAAAGTTATTTTTAATCCCTATGGGGAAAATGTGTATATATTAAAGTTCACGAGAACTGGTTAAATTGTTTACTAATGTAACTATGTGTTTTCCAATTTTGGGGATGGATAGTTCATGCTAAAAATATCATTTATACAGAACTCTTAATGAGTATATTTTAATGTATACAAATATAAAAAGATAGCATATGGATGAAAGAAGGTGACGGCCTAAAGAAAAAAACATATATATAACACATAGACACAGACAACAGTGTGCTGTCAGTCAGAGGGAAAGGGGGATGGGGTAGGTAGAGGGGGGTAAAGGGGGTAGGGAATGCGGATGGAAAGAAACTCCACTTGGGGCGATGGGCACATGATGCGGTGTGCCGATAATGTTTTGTTGAGCTGTACACTTGAAATCTGTATGGTTTTGTGAACCAATGTCACCTCAATAAATTCAATTTAATAAATTAATTAAATAGCTAAAAAATATTTTAAAACATGGGCAGAGGACCTGAGCAGACATTTCTCCCAAGAAGACATACTAATGGCCAACAAATATATGAAAAGATGGCTCAACTTCACTAACAATTAGGGAAATGCAAATCAATGAGCTACCACCTCCCACCTTTAAAATGCCTATTATCAACCAGACAGGCAATAACATGCAGTAAGTGTTGGAGTGCTTGTGGAGAAAAAGGAACCTTCATTCACCACTGGCGGGAATATAAACTGGTACAGCCACTATGTAAAAGAGTACGGTGATTCCTCAACAATTTAAGAATATAGTTACCATATGACCCAGCAATCTCTCTTCTGGGTATCTACCTGAAAATTTTGAAGACATGGATTCACACCCCTATGTTCACTGCATACTTATAATCATTGCTTTTTGTTTTATGAAAATTTGCCTCAATATAGTTGAATAAAAACATTTAAATAAATACAAATAATACTTTAAATGCAACCTTAAGGCCAGCCAGTGGGTGAATATTAACCAATGAACCAGGAGGTCACAGTTCGATTCCTGATCAGGCCATATACCTTGGTTGCAGGCTCGATTCCCAGTGTGTGGCAAGCAGGAGACAGCTGATCAGCGATTCTCTCTCATCATTGATGTTTCTATCTCACCCTTACCCTCCCTTCCTCCCTGAAATCAATAAAAATATATTTTTAAAAAATAAAATAAATGTAACCTTAAAAAAACATAAGCAATCAGGATGAATGGTAGTATTTTGCGCTTTTTTTCCATTGAGGGATTGAAAAGATGAACTATCTCTCTCACTAAAGATGGAGACTAGAAACCTGAAGACATCATATTATAAATTTAAAAATCAGAAGAATAATTCCATGTGAGCAACCAAAAAACAAATTTCAATATCTCCAACCTTAGTTTTCCTGAGTCATGGCTACAGACTCACTATGTAGTATGTACTTATTTTAAATATTAAGCAGAACCTCCTCCAAGCTAAGAGTTAAGAGTGCAAAATGATAAATAAATCTCTTAGATCAGTGTAATCCTCATAGTGCACTCTTTCAGCTCAAATATCTGATATCCATGTACACAACTTACAAGCTGCACTAAAATCCAATTTTCAGTAAAACTGGCATCTGTCAAGAAATTCATCTTTACAGTAGAAACAAAATCCTAGTATGACGACCTGTAACATGCTTTGTTCAATGATTTTCAAAGTTTAGCTATTCCAAATTATAAGTCATATATGAATGATTGAAACTCCCAGTGAGAAAAGTTATTAGCTTGACAGTAAACAAATTATGATCCACTGAAAATTTATATCAACGTAATATTCTCATAGTGAAGATGCAGTTGAAATTTTCTAACAATTTTCAAAGAAATGTATTCCCAAAATAGTTCATCAGTATCAGCAAAGTTTCAAGATGAAACAGTTGTATGAAGAAAAAGTACTGGTAGAAGGAAAAAGAGCTAGGAAAGAAAAAAGAGAGGAAAAGGGAGACTGAAGTGGAGACCAAGAGGTAAAGGAGAGAAGGAGGAGAAGCGGGAAGGCAGAGGAGAAGAAGAAAGAGGCAAGAATGGGAGAGAGAAAGAACAGAGCAGAGGAAAGAAAACATAATTGGCAAAAAAAACTGCGGTTATAAAGTTACACTTTTAAAGTAGGAGAGTGTTTATCAAGTCTTAGGTAACTACTTCACTGAAACTTTCAAATAAAACAAACAAAAAACAATAACCTTGATTCGGTTTCCGAGGATTATCCTCCATTGAACTAGCTGTCTTCATGAATGTGATATGTCACATATATATTACACACATATTCAGGTCTTTAAATCACTTCTACTGAAAAGATTGATTTCAATAGCATATGAGAACATTTACTATAGGAAATGAAAATATCATATTGCCCTATATAAAACTAAACAGCACATGTAATTATTCATAAAAAGTTATTAAGGTTATTAAGTAGGTAATTATAATTGTAAGTCTGCTTGAACTAAATTGGCCAAGTTTTACCCCCATCCCCAGCTTTTCTCCTGTGGTTCTCCCTATATCCGTAACAGCAGATGGTCAAAATCTCAGGTATCCTTTTAAAAGGAACTGTGGCTCAAGGAAGTTGCAGCCAGCTCAATATTTCTAGTTTTTAATAAGTGACATCCAGAATCTTATCCCAGGTGTCGTGACTTCAGACCTTGATATTAGTCACATGTCTTGAAAGAACGCTGTGTAATGAAAACAATTTCATTGAAACTTCCCTTTATTTATATATCTAGTGGTAGAAAATACAGGGAAAGAGGATCTTTTAAATTATTGATTTTATATGGTGGAATTACAAATCAAAGCAAGACTGATTCATTTTTTTAATATCTTTTCAACTTTTAACCATACCTTTCTCTGAATTTGATCATAACTCATTGGCATGCTATGAAACCGTAGGATGACTTCAGAAATGGTGGCTATGAATTGTGAGAGGTAATGGCAGTTCAGGAAAATGTTTTCCGTGTGAATTGCAATTATGTAATTCTTACCTCAGCTATATTCTGTATGTCTGCCATTCATCTTGAATTGTGCTGCCCACAAGTTCATTGCCTAGAGAAATAAAAGTAAAGAAATTCAATGTCTTTGGTTAATGTCTCTGAAGCAATTTTTGGTGAATCAAACTAAAACTATCTTTCCCATTTAATGCTTAATAAAAACTACAGGTCATGTGTACCTCAATTGCTGTAATAAATACAGTGGATGCTGTTGTCAAGAAAACAATTATTTAACCCATTTTGAGGAAATCATATTCAAAAACTTTCTCAACTGGTCAATTTCAAGAATTCCTTTAATAAAGATTAGATGGATGACTGTCCAAGTAGAATTCTTAAGGTAAAAACCAATCTCTGACATGATCTCACTCATTTACGGAATATAATGAACAACATAAACTGATGAACAAAAATAGAACCAGAGTCATAGAAGCATTGAACAGACTGTCCAACTTATGAGGGAAGGCATTGGGTGAGGGGGTAAGAGATCAACCAAAGGACTTGTATGCATGCATATGAGCATAACCAATGGACACAGGCTGGGGGTGGGGTGGGGTGGGGGCGGGGAGAGGTGAATGGGGGGGAAAGGAGACTTATGTAATACTTTAAACAATAAAGAATTTAAATTAAAAACACAATCTCTGGTAAATAATGGTCTTGGTCTTGGATTATTGGAAAAATAATAAGAGGTAGGACTCCTCCAGGTAATGCTAATTTACTTGCATACATATCAAAGTATATACATGTGCTCACAAGACTTCCAACTGTACTCTGTGGGGTGGTTATATCTAAGAGTAATAAAAGTAAACATATTCATGGATAACTGGTAGCATACTATGCATACTTTTCTCCACCTTTATTTTGCAGTTCAGAATATATTCTGGAGATCACTATGTTGTGGTAAATAGTAATAATTCTCATTCCTGCATGGTAATCCAAAATTTGAGAAGCCTTGAATTACAAGCAGTATTATATTTGGTATTTAGTTTAATTGTGGAGTTGATAGAGTTTTTTAAAAAAGTATATGGATGTTTAAACATCACTCCATAATTCCTGAATCAGAATCTCTGAGTTTGGGTTCAGAAATCCATATGTAAAATGTATCCTCAAACTACCATTCCAGAAGTGCTAAAATTTATTTATAAAACAGATAGTTTTTTCATTTATATTTGCTTGAGCTTTAGGGGTGCACAACAGAAGATGCTGTGTCATTTACACTTTATTTTTACAAGTAAAGAAAATATAGGGAGTGCAATGTGTAACAGTATATAATGATAAGGGCCACCAAACTGTTTTCAGTCCTGTAGTCACCACACATGTTTCTGCAGCTCAGTCAGTCAATGCAGCTTGAAGATCAAAGGATAACTCTGCACAAGCTCAAGTTTGTGCAGAATGGTACTCTTTCTGCTAAAATACATCTTTCAAATGTATTGATTACCTGAAGAGATGAGATGAAAACTGCATCAATTTTGCCAACTAAAACTGACAAATTAAGAAAGACAGAGTACATTTAGCTTGTCTTTCACAAAACTGTATGCGCTAGGTGTTACATCAATTCACAGGTCTGCATGTAGGTAAGAAAACTGAACTGTTCTTGGTCAATTTCATCAGTGGGAAAATATTTTCTCTCCCTTGAAAACTGGGTATTTTACAAATCTATTAAACTGCCAGTTTAGCTGCAGGTTATCTTGATTGACTCCTAGATAGAAAATGAAATCCAGTCTTGTTTCATTGTCAAATGCCCATTTAGAAGAGTTTCAACTACTGAGGACAGATAGGGAGTGAAGAGATCCAAAGACATAAAAACTTCTGATCAAATTTTTTGAGCAGAGTAAAATAATTAGAAACTGGTCTAGGTTATTGAAAAAGATATTTCATTGATATATTTATATCTTAATTTAATGAACAGAAAAGTTATAGAACACCTCAATACCTTCCACTTATAATGCAATAGACACTTCCTAATCTTAAAGGTAGCTCCCTCCTATCTAATCAATTATGCAGCATAGTTAGGATCACTTTTGCATAATTAGTCATAGAATTAAATACCTAAGATTCAGAGTCACAGAGCCAGTAACTCAGCATTTTAAGTTACATAGATACCTTACAAATTTTTTAATTAAAATTCAATCTTTAAAATATTTCATTTTTAGCACAATTGATGACCACCCCAACTAATAAATCCAAAACATATAACAGCCCTTGACAAGCCACAATGTAACCTATGTTCATACTAATCACCCTTATTCCACACTGCTCCTTTGTTATTAGCAAAGAAGAAATAGACACTTATTAAAAAACTACATAAGATACTCAAAGAAACACATGCCCACCAACGTACCAGGATAACTTGGTATAAAAGGATAATCCTGTTGCTAAAACAAATAAAAACACTGAATAAAATATGAGTTATCAACAATAAATATATTGTCCTGCTCAAATAAATAAATTCAAAATAACTTCAATGCATCAGAACCAAAAAGAAAATTGAAAGTAAGAATGCCAAGTAGCAGCCAAGGCATCTCTCAGAACAGTAGAACCTAAAATAGGGCTAAGGAATGTGTGTTAAGGCCCACGCTTAGACAGATGTGGCCTTAGGCTGAAGCAGATAAGGGAACAGATTTGAGCTCCTGAATAAAAATTAAAAAAACATAGCACTTCTAATAAATGTGAAGTCTATACATTTTGGAGAGTAGTAGTAAGGATTCAATGGGCAACATGTAGAGAAAGAAAATTAAAATATGGAAAACATAAAATAAAAAGCATATACAAAACCAGCCTAACATTAGAGCTAACTGATAAAATAAAGAAGAGAATTAGATTATTAGTACTTATGAGAACCTAAAACATCTGGGTTTATGCACAAGTTGCTGTGACCCCTCTGACATGTAAAAGAATTTATTTGAAGACTATGTAGACTTACTACCAACACCCCTAGGACAGCATGCACCCCACTTAGCATCAGCCTCCACATATCCTCCTACACACTAAACTAATAGCCAAGATTAAAGTAACAATGAAGCCAGGCCAGATTTGTGTTATATACACCCTGGAAGGGAGAGTGATTCATTTTGATAAGAACAAAAATAAATTTGAGGCTGGCTTGGCTTTGCTGCCCACTTGACTAAAGTGAGCCCTACTACCCTTGAGCTTCAATGATGTGTATTCTTGAGCATGGAATGGCATGCAACATCACATCAGACTCGCTTTATACAGCAAAGGACATTCAAGAGTGGGTAGGCTCACAACCATAGAATTACATCATTATATCATAGATCGCTTCACTAGGAAACTGCCCACCTAATGGAAAGAGTGATGTAGGCACAGCTTGTTACCAGTCAGAGGTGATACCCTGCAGGGTTGGGGTGCCTTCTTCTAGGATGCAATTTGCACTCATCAAGATTTTTATATATAGTTACTAGAGGCCTGATGCACGAAATTCGTGCATGGGGGGAGGGGTCCCTCAGCCCAGCCTGCACCCTCTCGCAATCCAGGACCCCTCAGGGGATGTCCAAATGCTGGGCCTAATGGCAGTTGGACATCCCTCTCGCAATCCGGACCACTGGCTCGTAACCACTCGCCTGCCTGCCTGCCTGATCGCCCCTAACCACTTGCCTGCCTGCCTGATTGCTCCTAACTGCTCTCCTGTCTGCCTGTTGCCCCTAACCACTTGCCTGCTTGCCTGGTCACTCCTAACTGCTCACCTGCCTGCCTGATTGCCCCTAACTGCCTCTGCCCTGGCCATCACCAAGGCTTCAACAGGACATCTGGAATGACATCTGGAAGGTCTTTTGGCTGTCTGGTCTAATTAGCATATTATGCTTTTATTATTATAGATACCCTACTAGAGGCCTGGTGCACGAAATTCATGCATGGGTAGGGTCTCTAGGTCTGGCCAGCAATTAAGGCTGATCAGGGCCTTCCAGCTGCCAGCCAGGGCCTTCCCGCTGCCGGACAGGGCCTTCCTTCCCAGCTGCCGGCTGTCGACCAGGGCCTTTCTTCATTCCACACTGTCCCCTGGTGGTCAGCACACATCATAGCGAGTGATCAAACTCCCAGTCACCCAGTCAAACTCTCAAGGGGACACTTTGCATATTAGCCTTCTTTATATATAGATAAGAAGAAGGAAGCAAGAGATGCACCCTAGTCGGTTTGGCTCGGTGGATAGAGCGTCGGCCTGCAGACTGAAAGGTCCCAGGTTCGATTCCAGCCAAGGGCACATGCCTGGGTTGCGGGCTCGATCCCCAATGGGGGGTGTGCAGGAGGCAGCCGATCAATGATACTCTCTCATCATTGATGTTTCTATCTCTCTCTCTCCCTCTCCCTTCCTCTCTGAAATCAATAAAAGAAATATATATTTTTTTAAAAAAAGAGATGCAAGCAGAGTGGTCTCACTTATTGTCATTTTCATCTTTCCAATTGGGAATGTGTGCTTCCCATCCTCAAAACTCTGAGCTATGCAGCTTTGAATGTCTTGTGTCACAAAACCAGGATACACAGAAAATGTTTTAAGAAATGGGTTATGCCTGGGCTCTTCAGGCTGTTTGTGCTACCCAGCAAGTAAGGAGTGGTCAACTTGATGGGTTTTTTAAAGGTGACCATCAATAATGGAGGCAGGAGGAACATTTTAATACACAAATGACCCACCTGAGTGCCTCTTGGTACGCCTTGTCCAATTTGGTTGGTAAATAACAAGCACAGCGGCCTCAGCTTGAGAAGAGAATACTGACCGGGGCTCAAGCTCCTCAATGATTAGTTCTGGGTCACACGACCAGGTAAGTCATTGAGACCAGCAGAGATACTAGTTGAGAGTGAATGTAGGGGAGGAAGATAAGCACTAATTGCAACCCCAAGTTTACACTCATCAGGGAGAGCTATAAGTCATCCTACCACCCTCCCTCTACTAAGTTTGTCCCTGAATGAAGACTTCCTGGAATATTAGAGGAGCTGTTCTCTGGATTTAGATGAGAAGATGTACCCAGAATACAAAAGGGAGGAATATGATATTTGCTGTTCTGCCTACCCACATCCCGCTTCAGAGATAAACAACTTATTCCTTCAGTTTTGAGGAGTGTTACCAGCAATCAGCCTTCTGCTGTGGGCCTGCTTCAGGATTTGCCTTAGTTAAAGCAAGCTGCTCATCTCAAGGACATGCTTCCTTTCTAGGTCAGCTAGCATACAATGCAGGGGTGCCAAGGTCCAAGCCTCTCACCTGTACTTAGGCCAGTCCAACTGTGGAACACCCATGGGTTCACCTTCACCACTGATGAAACTAGATCTTTGCCCAATCTTGTATCCAGCACTTCCTTTCCTTCCATTGGTTCTTGTCCCAAGGGAATTCCCAATTAAAACTTGCACAATAATTACTATCTTAGTGTCTACTTTCCAGCCAGCAACACATGGGTATATTATCTGATTTTCTTTTAATGAAAGATATACATGTCTGCAGAGATTTCAAGGGATTGGTTTTATTAGAAATCCATGGAATTATCTGATCAACATTTCTCCTCCACAGTCAAAAATAACATTGGTGTATGGCACCTGAAACAGCCATGGTTCAATATGATCCTACTTCAGGCCATAGCAGATTGGTTAGAGGTGAGCATCTGGCCTCGCTAGACCAATCAATTCATCCCCAAGGGTGATAAGATAGCTACTCTCTCCTAGTGGCTGACATTAGCCTTGGGATTTGTCAGCTACTATATGTTTAATCATACAAATCTGAGGAATAAAACTGGCACAATTTTAGAATAAAAGTATAAAGTTACTATGCAGAGAAGAGAGGAAAAATATAGAGATTCCTAATGATGAACAAGTCATTCGCTAATAACTGTTTCTAAATTCCAGACACATTTTAGTCTACAGTTTTGATGAGATAACTAAGGTCCTCATAATAAATTTCATATTTTTTTTCTTTTTTTTTTTAAATAGTGTAAGGAGCCTCTGGGACAGTTTCAAGCGTACCAACATCAGAATTATAGGGGTACCAGAAGATGAGAGACAGCAAGATATTGAAAACCTATTTGAAGAAATAATGACAGTGCCGAAACCGGTTTGGCTCAGTGGATAGAGCGTCGGTCTGCGGACTGAAAGGTCCCGGGTTCGATTCCGGTCAAGGGCATGTACCTGGGTTGCGGGCACATCCCCAGTGGGAGATGTGCAGGAGGCAGCTGGTTGATGTTTCTCTCTCATCGATGTTTCTAACTCTCTATCTCTCTCCCTTCCTCTCTGTAAAAAATCAATAAAATATATTTAAAAAAAAAAAAAAAAAAGAAAGAATGACAGAAAACTTCCCCCACCTGGTGAAAGAAATGGACTTACAGGTCCAAGAAGCACAGAGAACCCCAAACAAAAGGAATCCAAAGAGGACCACACCAAGACACATCATAATTAAAATGCCAAGAGCAAAAGACAAAGAGAGAATCTTAAAAGCAGCAAGAGAAAGAGACTCAATTACCTACAAGGGAATACCCATACGACTGTCAGCTGATTTCTCAACAGAAACTTTGCAGGCCAGAAGGGAATGGCAAGAAATATTCAAAGTGATGAATACCAAGAACCTACAACCAAGATTACTTTATCCAGCAAAGCTATCATTCAGAATTGAAGGTCAGATAAAGAGCTTCACAGATAAGGAAAAGCTAAAGGAGTTCATCACCACTAAACCAGTATTAGACGAAATGCTGAAAGGTATCCTTTAAGAAGAGGAAGAAGAAAAAGGTAAAGATACAAATTATGAACAACAAACATGCATCTATCAACAAGTGAATCTAAGAATCAAGTGAATAAATAATCTGATGTACAGAATGAACTGGTGATTACAATGAATCAGGGACATAGAAAGGGAATGGACTGACTATTCTTGGGGGGGAAAGGGGAGTGGGAGATGCGGGAAGAGCTAAATTTCATATTTTAATTAAACAGCTTCAAAAGTGGGCTTGTGCTACTTACAAGCAAAAATCTAAAAAATGCTAAAGGAAGTATTTTTGTATATTATGTAAAACATCATAATTTCATTGACTGATACTGGGTTAAAACTTGTAATTTATCTTGTTTTCTATGGTTTATCAACAGCAATCTGTACATGTGGCCAAGGACTTGAGCCAAATGAAAAAATGTGTCATTATTCATTCATGTACTTATTCTGCTTTTAAATCTTTCAATTACACAGATAAATGTTCTACACTGGAATAAATAATTTTAGTTGTAAGTAATGTTTATATCTGTAAAAATTTTAAATTATAAATATAGTATAAATTTTAACAGGTTAATGTACATATTTGGTGCATATAAATGAGTATATTACACTGATTTATTATTAATTCAATTTTAATCCAAGAACACTAGAATTCTCATAGGAGTTGTTCCATGAAAAGATTCTTTCAAGTCTGGTGAGTTCTTGTGTGAATCATAAATTTTTTATCAGTTTCCTAAGTAACATATCATTGTAGAAAATGAGAGTCATAATGTAAATTTATTTGCTCACTATTAAATTTCAAAAGAAAGTAAATATTGACATTTTGATCCATAGGCATATTAATGGATATTACTAGAGCATAAACATTAACTCCAAAAAAATATTTTAAAATAACTATTTTGTATTTAGTTATATATGTATAATATATTTATTATACTTATATATTAATTTTAGATACTTAAATATAGATTATGACATTTACTTTTATCAGATACAAAATTAAATGTGTATCCTTAATGTTTCTTAAATTGAGGGAGAAATATTCACAATCATGCTAAAAATTACTTTTTTTCATCAGACTCAGAAAATAGACACATAAACATAAAACAAGAGCAAAAAAAGAATGATTTCATCTATATGCTAAACACATAGTTCTACAAGAAAGACAGCTAAACTAAACCATGATTAAATATTGTTTAAATCATAGAAAACATTTTCATGGTGTCTGGCAAAAATTTATTGAAAACTGTAGCTAACATATAATTTACAATTCAAAGGAATGTGGGATCATTTCAGATGCCTAATACCTCTTTAGGACTACAATGCAATTTCCAAGAAAGTGTTGTTGTTTTTAAGTTAAATATTACCTACCAATATGTTGCTTACCAAAGCAGTGGAATTGACTGATCACATTCACTTGAGTATTCTATAGCCATGTTTCTAGGTTTTCATAGGAATTCTATATAATAAAAGCCCAATATGCTACATGTCTGGTCATCCATTCACCCAATCACTGCGTAATACACTAATGATATGCTAAGGCTGCTCAACTGCTCAGTATGACATGCACTGACCACCAGTGGGCAGACGCTCCAACTGGTAGAGTAGCTTGCTGCTGGAGTCCGGCCAATTGGGACTGAGGGAGATGGGCTAGACATGCCCTGGAGCCCTCCTGCGGTCCCTCCTAGGCTGGCCAACCTCCCACATCCCTCCCTAGCCCAGGTCGTGCACCAGTGGGGTCCTTCGGCCTGGCCTGCACCCTCTTGCAATCCGGGCTGAGGGCCCCCCTGCAGTGCACGAATTTCATGCACCGGGCCTCTAGTAATAGAATAAATCACCAGGCTGCTTCACCATGAATAAAGCAAGCTGACAGAGCTTGGAAAATATACCAACTCCATAAAAGACATCTCATATGTGCTTGGTGAAAGGACACAAACATGAATTAAATATGAGTTGCATGCTCAACAACAAACTTTTAATCAGATGAGAGCTCAAAGGTGTACATAAATAGGCAGTAGATATAACAAACACTGTCCAAACCAGAGAGTAGATGACTCTCCCTATATTGAGCATGACAAGAGGACTCTGTCCATTTTGAGAGTGCATCCTCGCCCTAGAGCCAGGTTGGGGAAGTGATGAAGCAAATTGTGTGGCCATAATAAAGCCAAGCTTGGTTTCATTATTGACCTACTTCAAAAGTATATTATAGATTATTCCCTCTTTACCAAATTTGAAGCACTTTAAAACACAAGCATGAAGAAAATTTATAGGAGAGAAACATAACAGTTTTTCAAGAGCAGAATAAAGGATTCCAAATGTGTGCTTTAAATGTACTTAAATGTATTTCCTGGTGGTAAACGTAATGAAAGGAAAGCAGTTTTGAGCCATCTCTTTTTTAAAAATTAATATTTTAATTTCTTATTACAGTTGACATACAATATTATATTAGTTTCAGCTGTACAACCTGTGATTAGACATTTATATAACTTACAAAGTGATCCCCTGATAAATCTAGTCCCCTCCTGACACCGTACATAATTACTACTACATTATTGACTATATTCTCTATGCTGTACTTTACATCCTCATGACTATTCTGTAACTAGCAATTTGTCTTTTTTTAAAAAGAGGAGGAAGGCGAAGGAAGTGACAGAGGCACTTTTTTTTTTTTTTCATATAGAAAGTGAGAGAACCTGGCCTGTTAGTCAGGACCTAGCTGCATGTAGCATCAGGTCTCCTCTTTCCCACCTTTTTTCTTGTCATCATTAGCACAGTGCTGCCTTCCAGCTTTTAGAAATGGCTTTGACCTCTCACACAGTTCACAAGGTCAGGCCCACAGGAATCTACACCACACGAGGTCCAGCCCTTGCTTGCAGGAAGTATCAGAGGAACTGCTAGGTCAAAATTCCCTTTCCTCACCTGACTGAGCTGTTGATTCATCTTCCCTACCAGGCCATAAATACCACCCTAAAGCCAGGACTTAAATCATTCATTCATTCATTCATTCATTCATTCATTGTTGTTGTCTTTAATACTCATCGAGGATATTTTTCCATTTATTGTTAGAGAGAGTGGAAGGGAGGGGGAGAGACAAAGAAAGAGAGAGACTTTGACTGATTGCCTCCTGCATGCACCCTGACAGGGCTGGGAATCCTGCCTGCAACTGAGGCATGTGCCCTTGATTGGAATCGAATGCAGGACCCTTCAGTTCCCAGGCCAATGATCTATCCACTGAGCCAAACCAGCCAGGGCTAAATTATTTAAAAGTAATAACTCCTATTGTTATTTCCCTTGAGCTTTTTCTCAAACTTCTAGAGTTCTCTCTTTCAGAAAGTGGCAACCATGTATGCTTTAGCCTTACTTCAAATCTTCACTTGTTCTTAAATTCCAATATCCACATGTTCCTCCCAGCTCAATACCCTGTGAATGACAGTCTACACTGGAACCTCGTTGCCTTGCACACCCCAATTGCTCTTGCTAAATAATATGGGGCTTGGGGAACTATTTTTATATTTTCTAATTGAATTGTTTCACTCCCCCTGCTGGCAAATCTACTTAGATATATATATATATATAGACAACCTTAAAAATATGTATGCTAAAGAGAAGCCATAAATAATTGGACAGTTATGTTTTCTGTGTTTACTTGTTAATTTTTATGACCTCATTAATACAAGCCCAGTTAACAATATTCTCTACATTGGCTTTTTGTGAACATGCTTCATTAAGGAATTTTATAGTTCTATAAGTAAATCAAAATAAAATTTTGCCAAAGATATAAATTTTGTGGGCAGCCATCAGCTTGGAATTACTACCTACAATGTTAATGTGTGATTTTGTATGCCAAATACCTATATCACCTCATGGTTGCATTGGGCATTTCTTGTGTGTGTGAGATTGAGAGCTTCTCAACTCCCAAAGTGAAAATAATACTAATGCTGAACACACCAGAAAGAAACATTTGGAAAGCACTGTGTATTTAAAAAATGTTTATTGGTCCGATTTTTCCCATTAGACTTCTGGTAAAATCTTTTCATTGGTGCTCCTTGATTTTCTCTGTCTCATACAAATATATATATACATATCCTATATAATAAAAGGTAATATGCAAATAGACCAAACGGCAGAACAACCAATCAAAGCGTAATATGCTAATGATATGCTAAGGATGCTCAACCACTCCCTATGACGTGCACTGACCACCAGGGGGCAGACAGTCAACTGGTCAACCAGTCACTATGATGAGCACTGACCACCGGGGGCAGATGCTCCAACCAGTAGGTTAGCTTGCTGCTGGGGTCTAGCCAAGTAGTTGGCAAACCGAGGCTCGCGAGCCACATGCGGCTCTTTGGCCCCTTGAGTGTGGCTCTTCCACAAAATACCACGTGTGGGCATGCACATACAGTGTGATTGAAACTTCGTGGCCCATGCACAGAAGTCGGTTTTCAGCCTGGGCGAGTCTATTTTGAAGAAGTGGCGTTAGAAGAAGTAGGGGGTGTCGGTCGGTCAGGCGACGGGAGACGCACGCAGGCAGGCCATGGGAGAGCACGGGGGAGGCACACGCGAAATTCATGCACAAGTTGAGTGAGCCAGTCAGTCAGCAGTCTCATTGTGCAATGGTTAGTGCTAGTCGCATCCGCAAATCACGCACGGTTGACAAAAGACAGATGAAACAAGTATACAAGACAAGTGTGGATGGGAGAGTTAGAAGGGGTCAACCTCAGCGAATGTACCTCAATCACATTGAGGACGTTTTTAGCAAAGGCCAGCTTAGGAGTACCCTAATTAAGTTAATAACAATGTACCTACCTATATAGTTTAAGTTTAAAAAATTGGGCTCTCAAAAGAAATTTCAATCGTTGTACTGTTGATATTTGGCTCTGTTGACTAATGAGTTTGCCAACCACTGGTCTAGCCGATCAAGACTGATGGAGCCCTGGAGCCCTCCCCCAATCCCTCCCCAGCCCAATCGTGCACCGGTGGGGTTCCTCAGCCTGGCCTGTGCCCTCTCACAATCCAGGACCCCTCGGGGGATGTCAGAAGCAGGTTTCAGCCCGATCCCACAGGCCACTCCCCTTGCTGCTGATTGGGTGGGAGCCCTCGGCAGTCACAGTGGGGCCTGGATGAGTGGGAGCAGTAGGTAGGAGCTGCAAGCAGTGTTGGACTGTGGGTTTTGGCCCGATCCCTGCAGGCCACCCAGAGGGACCCCACCCATGAATGAATTCATGCACCAGCAGGCCTCTAGTCTAATCTAATAATAGACAAACAGGGTAATTGACTGTACCTTTGCTACGCCTCCCATTGGCTAATTGGTGCAATATGCAAATTAACCACCAACAAAGATGGCAGTTAATTTGCATATGTAGGCTCCAAGCGGCAGAGTGAAGACTGAAGGTGAGCCAGAGCCTCGAAGACTGAAGGCAGCTCCGGCCAGGGCTGCGAAAATGGAGAACGGAAGGCGGCTCCGGCCGGAGCGAAGGCCTGGGTGGTGAGTGCCGGAGGAAAACCGGTGCTGGCAGCCAGGAGAAGGGAAGGCCTATTGCACGAATCTCTTCATGCAACAGGCCTCTAGTATATATATAAATATATATACACACATATATATGTATACACATATACATATATATATACACACACGTATATATACATATACTGGTATATGTATACATACATATGGTGTGTGTATGTATACATATATATGTGTGTGTATGTATATATATATATTTATGATTTGAGACTATTTCTGTTTGTATTAGTGCTGTGGATTTGCTGGAAGCAGAGGCAGTAAAATCTAAGGCAAGAAAAGATAATTTAAAGTCAAAATAATAAAGGTCATAATTTCCTTTGAGAAAAAAATCTTCTAGTATACACACACATACACACACACGCACGAAAAAATTAAAATACCTATTCAGAAAATTATCATTATGATATTTTTTTGCTATTCCTTTCTAAATTTGAAAACAATTCTATTACTATTCAAAATAGAGATGATAAGTTGCCAGAAGATATGAGCCATGAATATGTATTACAACAGTTAATGTAATGTAGCTTTCACAGTTGATCAGGACAATTATAATATCCTTTAAAGCAATTCTGCAAGAAAGTTAATATGCACAGTGACTGTAAAACAAAGACAAAATATAACAGGAAAAAACCATATGAAAGCAATGCATTTTAGAGAAAAATCAAACCTGGTATTATCTTTACACCATAAATTTTATTAAATCATCAGCTCAGTTTGTCCTCTTTGGCGAGGAATCTAAGAATTTCTTCTGCATTCTAACCAATTACCTAGTCAATGCACTTGAGAAATATATTATCAACTTCCACTTTCTCTTGTTTTCACCCGGCTATGCCAATCTCCTTCCACCTTTGGGTCTCGGCACTCTGTGCCAGACAGACCTTTCCATGGCTGCCTCCTCAACATTCTGTCTCAGCTCAATGTACCTGCCTCCTCAGAGAGTCTGTTCCTGAATTTCTAAGCTGGCAGATCATCCCAAACAAAGTAGAGTGTTTCCCATTACTAATCATCACTGTAATTTCTTTTCTTCTTAGTGCTTAGTAATATAAAAACTATTTATTTCTAACTAAGATTTGGAAATACCCTAAGTGCCCATCAGCAGATGAGTGGATTTAAAAACTGTGGTACATCTACCCAATGGAATACTACTATTTAAAAAAAAAGAACTCCTACCATTTCCAACAGCGTGGATAGACCTGAAGAGCATTATGCTAAGCGAAATAAGCCAATCAGAGAAAGGTAAATTTCACATGATTTCACTCACTTGTGGACTATAATGAACAACGTAAACTGATGAACAAAATAGATCCATAGACAGAAAAATCGAACAGACCGTCAAACCTCAGAGGGAAGGTAGGAGAGGGTCGAGGGGAGTAGGGGAAGAGACCAACCAAAGGACTTATATGCATGTATATAAGCATAACCAATGGATACAGACAGTGGGGGGGGGGGGCGGTGAGGGCATGTGCTGAGGGTGGGAGCAGCCGGGAAGAGGTC
>NW_005871301.1:1024619-1091155 GCF_000147115.1 Myotis lucifugus
CCTGAGAGAAGGGTGCTTATCTATCTTGCACATGGCATGGTTGAATGCATTTCAAATGAACCACTCTGGAGCCCCATAGGATTGATCTTTACCTTCCCCTTTGCAAAGTGTGCACTGTGACATATATATATATATATATATATATATATATATATATATATATATATATATACATACACACTAGAGGCCCGGTGCACAAAAATTTGTGCACTGGCGGGGGGGTATCCCTCAGCCCCACTTGTGCCCTCTCACAGTCTGGGACCCCTCGGGAGATAACGACCTGCTGGCTTAGGCCCGCTCCCGGGTGGTAGAGGGCAGGCCCCAATCCCTAGGTGCCTGCCCTGCAGCCCCTGTCATGCACAGAGCAGGGCGGATCAGGGGATTGTGGCACCACCCCCGTCACATACAGAGCCGGCCGATCAGGGGGTTGGGGCGCTGCCCCCTGTCACGCACAGAGCAGGGCCCATCAAGCGGGTTGGTGCTCCGTACCCTGTCACACACAGAGCAGGGCTGATCAGGGAGTTGGGGAGCTCCCCCCTGTCACACACAGAGCAGGGCTGATCAGGAGGTTGCGATGCCACCCTCAGTCACACTCAGGGTAGGGCCGATTGGGGGGTTGGGGCGCCGCCCCTGTCACCTACAGAGCAGGGCCGATCAGGGGTTTGGGGCACTCCCCCCTGTCACACTCAGGGCAGGGCCGATGGGGAGGTTGCGGCTCCACCCCGTCACACACAAAGCAGGGCCCATGGGGGGGGTTGGGGCTCTGCACCCTGTCACACACAGAGCAGGGCCAATCAGGGGGTTGGGGGGCCTTCCCACTTTCATGAACAGAGCAGGGCGGATAGGGAGGTTGTGGCCCCGCCCCCTGTCACACACAGAGCCGCAGGGCGATCACGCTGCTCCAGGGGCCAGGAGGCCTCCTGGCTCCACTGATCCCAGTGCCAGGAGGCCTCGAGGCTCCGCTGATCCTGGGTTCGGAGGCCTTGTGGCTCCACTGATCCCAGGCCGGGAGGCCTCGCAGCTCCGCTGATCCCGGTGCTGGGAGGCCTCGCTGCTCCGCTGATCCCGGTGCTGGGAGGCATATTACCCTTTTACTATATAGGATAGAGGCCTGGTGCATGGGTGGGAGCCGGCTGGTTTGCCCTGAAGGGTGTCCTGGATCAGGGTGGGGGTCCCGCTTGGGTGCCTGGCCAGCCTGGGTGAGAGGATGATGGTTGTTTGCAGCTGGTCACACTCCCTTCAGGGTGGGGGTCCCCACTGGGGTGCCTGGCCAGCCTGGATGAGGGGATGATGGCTGTTTGCAGCTGGTCACACCCCCTTCAGGGTGGGGGTCCCCACTGGGGTGCCTGGCCAGTCTGGGTGAGGGGCTGAGGGCCGTTTTCAGGCTGGCGGGTGACTGAAGCTCCCAACCTCTCCTTTTTTTATTTTTTTTTTATTCTGGGATTTATTTACCTTCTATGGCTGTCACTGGAGCGGAGAGCCGGCTTTAACTCAGACCTCGGCTGCTGAAAGCAGGTTTCTGGCCTTTGTTTACCTTCTGTATTTGAAACTTTGTTGCGACTCCAGCTCTGAGATCCCGGCTGGCTGAAAGCAGGTTTCTGGGGTTTTGTTTAGCTTCTATATTTGCAACAATGTTTCTTAGAGAGCAAGCTCAGAGCCCAACAGCGGCAGGCGGGGAACGTTGGCTTCCTCCGTCACTGGAGCAAGCAAGCCTCCTGTTCGCTTCAGTGCCTGGCTGCTGGCCGCCATCTTCGCTGGCAGTTAATTTGCATATCGCCCTGATTAGCCAATGGGAAGCGTGTCGGAGGTACAGCTAATTACCATGTTTCTCTTTTATTAGATAGGATTTTAGCAATTTTCCCTCTTCCTAAACCTACTATTCATAATATCACCTCTTTGGGAAAAGGTCATATCACCTCCTCTTACTCACAATTTTCTTTATATTCATGTATTTTCTGTCACACATCTATTAATTTCCTGTCATCTATTTATATATGTATAAATTGTGAAGGCAGGTTATTACACATGTTGAATCATTGTGTGAGATTATAACATGAGCCAGTGATCAAGTGATCCAGGATAATGTAAATTCAGGATAAAAGTAATATCTTTGGAAAACCTCATTGGTTAAATACTCAACAATACACATGGATTTAGTAACAAGCTCCTAAAAGAAACATTCTCTTTCCAAAAGTGGCATAAGATTTTGGCAAATCATGATAACTTGATTTCTAGAAAAAATAAAATGGCACCTTACAGTTTTGTTCTTTGCAGCACATATTTGTTCTGCCATGCAAAGATAAGAAAGGTTACAGCAGGTGGTCATTTCGTTTTTGAGCATAATGGTTAATAGCTTTTTCTGCTGTCAGAATTTTTAAAGGCATTAATTTTATCTGAGGTCCTCCCCCTTTTTTGGCTTTCCTTCTTTCCTGAATATTAATTATGTAAATTTCTCTTCCAGCCACTTCGCAGTATGAACCTGAATCAATGTGTCCCTCCCATCACATTTATTCAGGCTCAGCTCCTCTTCCATCACCCAGGAGACAAGTTGACAAAGTACAAAGCTCTAATTCTATTTTTTCTTGGTGGAAAAATAATGATACAATAGACAATTTATGTCCTCATTTCAGCCAGCATTAAATCATAAGCCTGAATACTTGTACAGTTTGGAGGGCTTTCTCATCTAAGGTCTATAGTATATATAGATTTTGTGAATAAAATAATTTAACATTTAAAAGGCATCAAGTACAAATAAATGGTTCATTTTATAAAAACATTGCATCGCACTAGAAAAGGTTGATTAGGATTTCACATCATATCTCCCTTTTTTTTTTAAAAAAAAAAAAGGTATTTTCAGGATACTAGGGGATGGATCATAAATATTAAGTTAGACCCACTCTTCACAACCTTTCACCTACCATTTCCAAACCTACATTCTAGAGCAGTGATGGCAAACCTATGACACACGTGTCAGAGGTGACACGCGAACTCATTTTTTTGGTTGATTTTTCCTTGTTAAATGGCATTTAAATATATAAAATAAATATCAAAAATATAAGTCTTTGTTTTACGATGGTTGCAAATATCAAAACATTTCTATATGTGACACAGCACCAGAGTTAAGTTAGGGTTTTTCAAAATGCTGACACGCCGAGCTCAAAAGGTTCGCCATCACTGTTCTAGAGTATAACTCACATCAGTTATCTTTTCCCCAGCTCAGGTAATTTACCTAGTCATCTTGGAACACACATTTCAAGTTTTTCAAGTGGCCTTTACTACCCTCCTATATCCAACTTGCAGCGGCCTGGCCAGGTTCTGCTCAATGGGACAAAGCACATTAGCTTCTCAGTCTCTGAGCTATCAGTGAAAAATGGAAGACTGAACATATGTGCTTTCTTCTTCTCTGTTATAATTCCCCTAAAATGAAAATAAAAAGTACATAAAGATATAAGCTTCTAATCAAGAAGTGCAGGAGAAGAGGACCATCAGTAGAAGGTAAAAGGAGAATTTATTAAAAAAAAACAAATGGGGGGGGGAGTAAAAAAGATGGAAAAAAATGTCCTTGAGTTTGTAAAGTGGAGGATATAATCCAGAAGGAGAAACTGGTTTGGCAGAAAACCAGAAGCCTTTGGGTCAGAATTGCCAGATACTAAAGTAAGTGGGACGGGACCTGAGGCTGAAAATATGGAGGTGCAATGCATAGAAAAGTGGACCTCACCCCCATCCTTCTCCCCACCCAGGATGGGGAAAATAATCCCAGTGGTTACATGATTCCCTCAGAGACAAACTAAAGTAGGAGGGAGATTCTACTCAAAAGCAGACTACTATATCCCAAGCAAAGATCTCTAATTTCTAGAATTTGGGAGCCACCTCCACAGAGCCTTGTTCCCTAGATCCCCAACTAATCACATGAAATTAAAGGCAATTTAGAGGCCAGCCCCACCCAGAACAGAAAGCTCCAAGCATATTTTTTCCAGAAAACAGATAATTTGTGGGGGGAACTACAGGAAGCATCTCAAAAGTTTCAAAAGATAGCTCATAAAACAAGAATAGCATGTTAATAAAAAGGGAACAGAAAACTTTCTCCTGAAAACTTACAGAAATTCTGAGAAACTAATTTTGACAAAGATATAAAAGTGAGAGCAATAAATATAAAACAGAGGTGATCTAGCCAAGTAGTCCAATGTAAGAACAAATAGGCATTTAAAGAATGGAGATAATCAAAATAATAATATTAAGAAACACTACAGTCGAAATCCAGCTGTTATCTTGGCTCGCTTCTCATCTTGCTGCAAATAGCATCATCCTTCTCTTCTCTGTTTCCCTCAACATTTCATGACTGGAACTTGTGGATTCTTCAATTCATGATCTAACTTAATAGATACTTTACACCAAATACCCAATAAGACCATATAATTAAACTTCTCCTAAAAATATAAATATAAATCACACACAAATATATGTTCTACATACAAATGCATTTGTTATATGCAAATATGTTATATATACAAATTTCCTTATCATTCTCTCTATATTTTTTCAAAAACATGTATTTTTATAAATTAATGAGACTTCAGACATTTTATAACAACTATGCAATGTGCAAACTTGAGCCTCTCATTAAAGGCAAATTAATTAGGTATATCATACAGTAGATGTCAATGTTGAATTTGTGTGTGTGTGTGTGTGTGTGTGTGTGTGGTCTATTGAAACTGAAGTCTTCTCCTCTTACTCCTCTGATCCATTATGTTTTGCTATTCTTAGTTCTCTAATCCTCCTTAAAAGGGTTATTACTGCTAAAAGTTTCCTATATATAATATGTAAATAAATATATATATGTGTGTGTACATATACAACCATTTATATTTATATATTTTATATAAAATAGTAATTTTTAAATTGTTATGCTGTCAAAGTAGATGTCAAGACTTTATTAAATATTGATTCATTTTTAAGGCCCTATTGAAAAATACTAAGAAGAGAAAGAGAAAAAAGACCACA
Source organism: Myotis lucifugus (assembly GCF_000147115.1). Classification (NCBI taxonomy): domain Eukaryota; kingdom Metazoa; phylum Chordata; class Mammalia; order Chiroptera; family Vespertilionidae; genus Myotis; species Myotis lucifugus. Next base: position 1,029,621 of record NW_005871301.1, read on the forward strand.
ACAAAACTACTATTTAAAAAACTTTGGTACTCTGGGAAGCCATCATTGTAGGCCTCTTTTCACATCATATGTGATTATGGAAATCATTTTTACATAAAACAATCATAAAATGGATGTTTCCACTTTTAAAAAATTAAATTTTAATTATTTAAATACAACTAAAGGAGATGACTAAAACAAAAAGTTTTCTGAGACTTTTTACACAAAAATATTGTAGTTTCTGTAAAGACAGATTTCTAAAATTAAAAAGGAAGCAACTCTAGGATATTGGAAGAACGATTTTTGGACTCCATGTTTAGATTTTATAACTCAGTATTGATTGTGAGGTTTGTGAGTTGGGAAAACTGTCATTGTTTATCATTCTTCCCAACTTCCCATCTCCCACCATCAAATATTATGTTTGGAAGTTTATTGTTATTTGAACTTTGTCAATTTTATGAGGAAAGGGAAAGAATAATTACATGAAAAGAAAGAATTTCTATTGGTGATGACAACCTGGTTAATCTTTAGCTGTAAATGACCGGATGCTAATTCTGTCTTCAGATAGAGAGTTCATAATCATCAATACTTGTGGTCTGGATGTCCAGTCTACTGCTGTTTTTACAAACAATGGTTTATAATACAACCTTGGTTTTGCCCAGTCCAAAGATCTGGTCCAATCCAAACAGTCCGAAGGTTCAAAGAGCAAGACTGCAAAGCAGATCCTTTGGATGACTGCTCTGGCTCTATTTTAAAATGGCTCCACTTATGTCAACTTCCACAGAATAAATTCATAGAAGGATCTATCATTTAGGACTAGCTCCTTATCCTAGTGGCATTTGTGAATTGGCCTGTTTGCGATCAATACAGCAGCCTAGAGCAATGAATATTTCTGCTTCCTCTTGCTGGGGGAAAATGGAGCCCATTGAGTAAGAGGGTGTCAACAGAGTATTTGAGGGACTGAGAGAGTTAGCCTGAAGAAAGAAGCCTCAGGAGGCCAGGAAGGGCATCTTGACGTTTTTTGTTTGTTTGTTTGTTTTTTGTTTTTGTTTTTTTCCCATGGTTACATTGATCTTTATTGCTTCCTGCACCTTGTTAACATATTATTTTAATTATATAATTATAAGCTTAAAATGTATATTTATCTAGTTAGCTCCCCATTATTGTGTTCTTGTTGAGCATGTGGCATAGTGTGCAGCTTACATTTACTTTTATTTCTTGAGAGAACAGAACTAGAAACAATGGTTAAAAAGTTACAAAGAGAAAAGATTGTAACTAACTGCTGAGGAAAAATTTAAACACATAGATTTATTCAACAATAAAACTGAATGCACTGAGACAATCTGTTATTCCTCTCACTGTCATAATTAATCAGAAACAGAGCAATGCTTTGTCAGGGAAGCTGTGCAGGGAATTTTCCTTTAGGTAGAAGGATGTATCAAGTGGTGGTCAAGTTTCTCCTAGCTCAAATTATTCAATACAGTATATACTGTTCACATTATGAAAATGTATTAACACCAGGCAATATATAAATAATTAGGCAATGAACAATGTGCGTAGATAGAAAAATTGTCAGTTAAGTAAATATGACTTTTAATAAAACCTACTTCCTATATATAAATAATTTGTCAGATCTTGCTACATTATTTGAAATAAAGAAGGAACTCCTCTTTTAAAAAATTCAGTAGAGAACTATAAAACAAATAGTGTATAGCAACAGTAACCACAGGGGTAACTGGGAGAAAGAAAGGATGGATTCCCAGGATTAATTAAAGTACAAATGCAATCACCTCGGGAAACTAAACACAGGCTATAGAACAAATAGTCGTTCATCAATAATTGCATTTAATTAGTCATTCTAGAAGTTTCAGAGATTGGTCCTCTGGAGTTAAACAGAAATGAATAATTATACTAGTGTCATCACTTCTTGCACTGCATCCTCACCTCAAAGTGTGACACCTCTAAGCCTTGGTTTTCTCATTAGTAAAAACAAATAAATAATAATGATAATAGACTTCACTGAGTTGCTAAAGGGATTACATTAGAGAATTAATATAAAGGCCTAGTACAGTACCAACCATAGAGTATAACCACTACAAATGTTACCAACAACAGTAGCAACATCAATAATACTACTGTCATTATCTCAGGCTGGGAATGACAGGAATGATTTCATTGAAAAGATAGCATAGCAGGGGATTCTTGAAAAAAGGTTAAGCATTAGATATGAAATGATGGTGAAAAGGGAATATTCCAGGGGACCAACATGCTATGGAGGGGGAATAAAAACTCATACATGTAAAACAAGACAGAATTTGATTGCTAATTGATGAGCAATTCTGTAAAAGCAAAATTAATGAAAACTCCACTTTTCCTATGCTCAGATTAAAAAAACTATTTGGTGTCATCATTGACTCCTCTCTTTCTCCAGTATCAAACATTTGTTCAATCGCAAGTCTTGTCGTCTTACATTTTTAAAACATTTTAAATTAATTTTAATTTGCCTACTTTGTACCACCACCATGAATGCCACCACCCTAATCAAAGAAATCATCTCCTACCTACGGCTAAGAAAACTTACCCAAAAAGGAGTACAGCATGTCCTTGCAATGTCATACAGAAGCATTGTTTAATAAGTCTACCCAAGGAATGTTTAATTTTGACCAAAATGGCCTTAATGTTCCTCTCAGCTTAATTAAATATTAGACTGGCTACTTTCTGGGGCTAAGTCCCTGACTTCCTTCTTCTTAGAGAATTTACTTCAGAAAACTTGTCACTGTAAATTCTTTCTCTGCCCTTGTGTGATGTGTATAAAACTACTGAAAAGCCCATGGCCAGTTTTATGACCCAGGAATGTGTTTCTCAAGGACCTGGGAGCCATTTGTTTGGAATGTAATCATCAAGGAAGATAGAGCCCATTTCTCAAAATCTCTGTAGAAGGGTAGTAGCCTAACCTCAATGGGTGAAAACCAGCAAAAACAGGAGGCCTAATTACAGAGCAAAAAAATGGAAAACTCAGGAATAACTCAATATGCTGAAAATATTCAATTGATCCATCCCCCCCTAACATCCTCCATGAATAAAGCATGAGCATAAAGCACCCAGCACTATCAAATTCGGTTAGATAGTTGGCAGGATGAGGAAATCAATAGCATCTTGGCATATTGATGAGAAATGCTGACTGATTTATGGCATTATTCTAAGCTCTAGGCATCAGCGACTATATTTTTTTCATTTTTATTATATAAAGCTTATGGTTTTTTCTTATAAAAGCAATACTTGATCATTATACAAAACTTTTAAATTATAGAAATCTGTGATGATTACAATTACAAAGAAGAAATACATACATAAGACTGGATACAATCTTGCAAACAGCTATCCTTGGATAGTAACTCCGAACTTACCTTCGGGACAAGTGACAAACAGTTCACAAATCATAGCAATCTATGACCACCCTTCCAGGAGTACTGCTCTTGATAATTCTGGACGTTCTTTCTTGCATAAATGAATATAAATCCCCCCATTAATCTACGTAATGAGTTTTAAAATACGAAATTCAAAGACTACATGCACTTAGAAAACAATCCATTTGTGTCTGATACTAATCCCCAGTTTCAGAAAGTCCTAGATAAATATACTCACTTGAGTTGGAGCTATTGCTAGCAATTGATTAAAAAATAAATAATGCAAGATCAGAGAAGTATCTTTTCTGGATAAGTAGTAGCATCTGCTTATTGTCTGTTGTTATCACACAAGATAAAATGAAAATTGAATGAGTTATAGTATTCCTTTATGACACATTTGGTCATGACCTCAGGCAATACAAACGTAATCCCTTTCAAGCTTACATATTTCCCATGAATGTCTGAAATCCATATACTTCGGAGGTCACCCTATCTTCCTTCATTCCTTCCTTCCCTCCTTCCAACCCACCTATCTATCTACCTACCTACCTACCTATCTATATTTACACACACGTACAATATATGTACACATATTTTTTCTGGAGAATGAATTATTTCTAAAAGGAATGACACAGTATGTAGTGCTTAAAAACATGATCTTTGAAGTAGGGAGTATGGCTTGAGTTCTATCATTAACTAGCTGTGTGTCCATGAGCTAGTAGCTTAACCACACTGAGCTTTAATAACATAATTGTAATTCTTTGGCCTTTCAGAATCCTGCATTGAGGTGACCGTTCTGGGGCACATCTTCCTTTGCCAGAAAGACCGTTGGACCCAGGGTGTGGAGTGGGAACCTGAACAGGAAGAGGAGGATCTGGCCAATGAGGTGAAGCACACAAATGCTATGCATAGTGTTTGGCATGAGAAAACATTCAATAGATAACAGTTGTTATTATCATTATTAATACATTCACTGATTACCAGTTACTGAGCTTGCTCCAATTCAGTAGTAAACATTACAGTTCAATATAAACCAAATAAACAGTTATAAATATGGACACAAACAAAATATGAAATGTGTTAAGCTATAACTCATAATTTAGTTTGTCTATGAACTCAGCGTTTGTTTTTTGCTTATTTTTTAAATAAAGATATGAAAAGAGTTATTTTCTAAAGTTTGAGTTATTTGCTATTTTGCATAGTCTGCATCTTTGTTTTCTTAGGAAAAAGTCACCTTATAAGTTCAGATATTAAGATTCATTTGCATATTGATTTTCTTTATTTCAGGGAAAACTCTTGCCCTGGTTTTTTAAAAGATACACACACTCTAGTTTCTATCACATGGTGTATTATGTTTCAGATTCTAAACCCATAACTCTATTGAATCACTTGAGAATTGGATCCTCCTAACATTCACCATTAATTTTGGTTCTATTTTTATATTTTCTACATTGAATGATTTATCACTAATCATGAAAGACAGCAATCTTGTATCTGAATATCTGAATTTTCCTTCTGCTATGCACTTAAATATATTGTCTGATTTCTTTCCAGCTATAAGAAAATGATAATCTGTCCACCCTGTCAGTTGTCTTTCATAAAACTATCATTTTTTCTGCTTTCTTAGAGACTGGTATCCATTTTAAATTATGAGTTTTTAATTCTTATAGTCCGAAGATGAATCACTGGGGAGACATAGATTTAAATATGTATGTGATTTTAATAAGTTAAGATTATAGAGTAGTTTAAAATCAGACTTCCTAAATTCTAATTTTACTCCCACTATCAAGCTGTGGGACTTTGAGGAAGCTACCTGCCCATTCTGTGTCCATTTCCTTATTTGTAAGGTAGGGATAATAATAGTATCTACCTTACAACTTTAAGAATTAAATCGAACAGACTGTCAAACCTCAGAGGGAAGGTAGGGAAGGGTGGGGGAGTAGAGATTAACCAATGACTTCGTATGAGTATATGCATAACCCATGGACACAGACAATAAGGTGGTGAAGGCCTTTGTGGTGGGTAGGGCAGAATGGAAGAGGTCAATGGGGGGAAAAGGGACATACTTTCAATAATAAAGGCCAGGGAGGGTTGGGGGGCAGGAGGGAGGGGGGTAAGAGATCAACTGAAGGACTTGTATGCATGCATATAAGCATAACCAATGGACATAAGACACTGGGGGGTAGGGGAGGCCAGGGGATTGTCAAGAGTGGGGGGGGAAAAGGACACATATGTAATACCCTTTGTAATACTTTAAGCAATAAAACAATTTAAAAAAGATTTAAATAAAAATAAAAGAATTAAAATGTTTTATGCTCTATCTGTACACAGTTAAACCAGTTAGTAATAACAACTACTATTAATACTCTATTTTTCATGTATGGCTTCTAAGGCTACACTCTTGATATTACATTCTGGTCACTACATCCTCATGGATCGCTTAAGAAGATATTAACTTCATAACTGCTTTTACATTTATTCCTAATCCAGCATTACTCTGCGTTGTAGAAATGGTGCTTATAAGGTCCAATGTCCGTCATATAACTCCTTCCATGATCATAGATCAGATAGCCCTCAACTAATTCTTCTCCAGTTCCTTCTAGGCTTAAGAATCATACTAAGTGATACTTACACACTTTATGGTGGCCTCCCTTCCAACAGTGGGAAAAGCCCTGAGATTGTGGAAATAAGCATCATTTTTATAAATATGAACATGAGAAAGAAAGGCACTGCTTTACATTAGTCATCTAGAGCATAAATTTGCCTAATATGGTACCAGTATGCTTCTAATCCAGCCCCAAGTTCTGATTTCCAAGTACAAGCCACTCCCCAAATCCTGTTGGCTTTCCTTAAAAATTCATAGCATTATATTTGTCCGTATTGCCCACTGAACACTGACACTTCCATATGAAACCATGTTTCGGTTTCCAGCACACAGGGCTATAAACCTGGAGCCATCAGTCAGTGCACCTTGCTGTTTTTTAGCATGCAATATTTCAGTGCCTTTCGCCTCTGAATTAGTGAGAACTTAGTGCCCTCAAAAAACTCTTTCCAGAAAATGGCTAACTCTTATGTTTATGTAGAAGGATGTCTTTTTGACTCATATATATATATATATATATATATATAATTATTGATTTCAGAGAGGAAGGGAGAGAGAGATTAAAAAAACATCAATGATGAGAGAATCCATCAGCTGCCTCCTGCCCATCCCACACTAGGGATCAAGCTTGGGCACATGCCCTAACTGGGAATTGAACTGTGACCTCCTATCCGTGGTCGGCAAACTGCGGCTCGCGAGCCACATGCGGCTTTTTGGCCCCTTGATTGTGGCTCTTCCACAAAATACCATGTGCGGGCGCGCACGTACAGTGTGATTGAAACTTCGTGGCCCATGCGCCGAAGTCAGTATTTTGTGGAAGAGCCGGTATTTTGTGGAAGAGCCACACTCAAGGGGCCAAAGAGCCACATGTGGCTCGAGAGCCACGGTTTGCCGAGCCACAGTTTGCCGACCACTGTCCTAGTTCATAGGTCAATGCTCAACTACTGAACCATGCTGGCTGGGCTTAAATATTTATTTTAAGTATGTGTATAGCTAAACGGATGTCAAAGATAGGTAAAGATATCATTTTTTTTAAGAAATCACTAGAGTAAAGCCATCAAGTGGTCTTCCTTGATGAAATGAAGGAGATGAAAAGAAGTAGTTTGTTTATACCTTCTGAAATAAAATTCACCCCAGCATTTTATCATCAAGACCCAGAGGAAAAAAAAATAGTAAAGGTTTTTAGTCTAATAATCTGTCTTCCCATTCCATCCTCTATTTCAAGACTAATATTCTTATGGCACAATTTCATTGGTGCAATTCCTCAAGTTAAAATATCTAAGGTTCCAAAAATATTATTAGAGAAAAGGCTGAGCAAGGGTATAAGCAAGATGAGTCTGGCATCTTACTATGTCAAAAATTAAGTTCTTTAAAAAGTGATAGGGCATGCTGCATAGACATAGCAACCAGCTTGAAGGGGCTTCCACTCTCCAAATCTCAGACAATGTGTGCCCCCCCCAAAAAAAAAAGTAAAGAGCATGATAAATTATAAAATACTAGAGGCCTGGTGCACAAATTCGTGCACCAGAGGGGTCCCTCGGCCTGGCCTGCAGGATCAGACTGAAACTGGCTCTCCAACATTCCCTGGGGGTCCTGGATTGCAAGAGGGCACAAGCCAGGCTGAGGGACCCCACTGGTGCTCGATTGGGGCCTGGAAGGGGCCACGGGAGGGCTCCAGGGTGTGCCAGCTATTTTGTTCAGTCCCAATCGGCCAGACCTCAGCAGCAAGCTAACCTACCGGTTGGAGTGTCTGCCCCCCTGGTGGTCAGTTCATGTCATAGCAAGCAGCTGAGTGGCCTTAGCATATCATTAACATATTATGCTCTGATTGGTTGAACGGCTGACTGGACAACCGGACACTTAGCATGTTAGGCTTTTATTGTATAGGATAGAAGAAAAGGTGGACAAACATGAGTGTACCAATTGCAACCGATACAAAATAAATAGGGTAGAAGAGCAATAAGACTACACCTTTCAGTACCAATGACAACTAGTTAATATGGAGATAGTGCTGATGTTGAAAATTATCACTTTGTAACCATCAAAGTAATTATTATTTCACAGATGCATCATCAACAGATGCTAAAACTTGGGGGAATATATTGGGAGTGAGCGTTCACAGATTTTTGCAGCCCTCCTTCTCAGCAGTTAATGGCACATTATTGTTTCATGTCCATCATTACCAGGTGTTTGTTTTTCCATCTACTTTGTGGCGTTAACCTTATGAACAAGGTTATGCTTTATGTGTGAACTATTTAAAAAAGATCATTTGGTGGGGTGAAAGAGTCTGTGTTGTGTTAATAGGCAGAGAGAAAGTTCAAGGGGTTATAAGAAATAGCAGGAAAGTGCAGCACCTGCATCAGATAATTGTATCATGCAACAGATCCCTTTAGGGTGGGGGAGGAAGGGAAGGGGGAGGGTAAGGGTCTCTAAAGAATCCATGAAGAAGAGTCGGTTTTTGGAAATCTGCCCAGTTAGATGGTGTCACAGACCAAAACAAATTTTTTAATATTCAGCTATGTAAACGATTTTGCCTTGGTCCTGGTTTCCTCTCTCCTCCCCATTCTGATCTTGAAGGAACTAGAATTCAGATAGTGACTATGGGAAAGGCAGGACTCTCAAACATTGCAATTTCTGTAGCCTAGAACTGTATGTGTCATTTTATGCTTGAGGGAACATTCTGAATCTTTAAAAAATGGAGATATAACATAGTTTATGCCCAGTTTCCCTCGATGGAAACAGTATTTTCCCTTTTTTCAAATACTAGCTTGACATTAGATTGCCTATTCAGTTTACTACTTAACATATTACTCCAAATCTCAACCAACCATTTATTATGTTCATAGGCTCTTTAGTCAGGAAATCAGACATGACATATCAAGGATGCTTTCTTTGATCCATGATATCCAGGGCTTCCTCTGGAAAGACTTAAAGACAGGAGATGACTTTTCATCTTGATGGGAAGAGACTGGGATCATGTGAAACCTTGCTCCTTCAGTCTAAATCTGCTCACTCTCGAGGTTGATACTGGCTGACAGCTGAATCCTTAGCCATGGCTCTCAGCCAGAACACCTACATGTGTCTCCCTAAGTGGCCTGAATCTCCTCATGGAGGCTGAGTTCCTAAGGTGATGGTCGTCACACCCAAAAAGGCAATGGAAATTGTATCCTTTGTATACTCTAGCCTTGAGTGTTACAAAACATCATTTCTGTCAGTCACACTCTATTGAATGGAACAATTACAAACACACTAAGGTTCCCAGTAGGGGTGAAGATTGGTATGGACTCTACATGTTGATAAGAAATAGCAAGGTTTTAGATTCTGTTACCAGAAATATCACTCCAGCCATTTTTGGAAGGTATAATTAACTACATTGCCTATTTTCAAGTCCACATAGTGCTAAAGTAACCTTAAATAAGATACCTAAAAAAAATCCCCAAACCTCTATTTTTGTACCAATAAAATATGATGAGAATAATAGTACATACTCATTGGTTTGTGATAAAGATTAAATTAGAATATTACATACAGGGTTCAACAGTTCTTAGATACATCCTAAAAATAAATGTGAACTATCATTATTTCCTACACCTGCCAAGAAGGCTTCTAAATCTGATAGTGAAAGGTGTAAATTAGCACACTGACACACCTCTTTCATTCTTTCAGGCTCTTGAAATTTGGGTAAGCTATACTGTTTTGTTTGGAAGAGTAGTTATCAGTATAATTAGGGATGTGGAAGGTGACTTACACAGATGGTATATTCGGAGTAGGGAAGAATAATTACTGTTTAATAACAACATCATTGAGGGGAATGAACATGACAATTCATTTCATTAATTTTCCCCTTCCCACTTCACTACAAACCACTCTCAACTTGGAAGAAAATAAACACTAGAATATGCAATATACAAAATAGAAGACTTCAAACTATTGAGGTTACTATCACCAAATCAGTAATCATTACAATGTTGCTTTGGGCCACTGACAGATCAATCAAACCATGTTGTTATGGGAAGCAAATTGTCACACTAAATACTTGTGGTTGATTTCACGTAGTTTTGACAAGCAAGTAAATTATAAGCCATATAACTCAAGAGTACAAAATTATTGACAACATGTCCACAGGTGAAAATTTGAAGGAAAACTGGCCAAAAGATCCATCAGACCTTAGAAAACAATTATTAGCCATCCTTGGGAATCTATTTACAATTGGACACATTGTTTCTCATTGCATTTGGAAGAGTTGATTATTCTGGAAAGATTTTCATGAAATGCATGACTCAGTTGCAATTTACAGTTTTGCTTAATTTCAGTTTCTAGAGATTTTTTGTGTTCAGAATTGAAACTTAATGACCTTATTTACAAATATTATTCTTCAGTGGAATGGGATCAGCAGGTATCTATGGAGACAAAAATCCTAAGAAAACAACCTCAGAAATGGCATTAAAGTTTCTCAGAAAACTCAAATTGAATAGTGCAAAATATGTTCCCCTTTATTGTAAAATATTTAAAGTTGATTCCCTGGTATTATGTCTTTAACTGTGTATAAATGTTGATTTTCAACATGGAAACAAATGTAGCATGCAATCAGACAGAACTGGGTTGGGATCCCTATCCTAACACATATGGGGCCACTTTCATCACCATGTTAAGCCTCAACATTTTCATATGTAAAAACAGAAGAACAACCTTCCACACAGGAAAGATTACATGTGAGCATTAAACAATAATATATCAAATGTATAGCAAAGTCCCTCTCATAAAGAAATTCTTAATGTCAGTTTTATCAACCCTCCCCTTCTAATCTGTTATAGTTTAAAAAACTATATAATTAAGTTTGTCAAATGATGTTACAGTGGATATTTTTCAGCCTTCTTGGCAGCCAAGTGCATAGATATACTAATGGGGATCCATTCCCATCTCGTTTCCTGATGCAAAGCCTGAGCATACAAGAAATGTGTTAGCATGCAGGCTGCAGTGGCTCATGCTTAAGGGTAGCAGGAATATGCTCCCCAGTTCTTGGTGTTGATATTGAAAATATGCTTAACATTTTTTTATAATTTGTACTCAATTCCAAGAGGTCAGTGTTCCCAAAATACAGGAGTCTGAATAAATAATGCATCATCTTTTTCTTGCCATTAGCAATTTCTGTTATTTTATTATGGTCTTAACACTTTAATTACACATTTTGAAAAGACAAAATATATCATGATCAGATGTTTTATTAACAGTCTGGCTCCATCTATCTATATATATAAAAGGCTAATATGCAAAGTGTCCCCTCGGGAGTTCAACCGGGAGACCGGGAGTTCGATCACTCTCTATGATGTGCACTGACCACCAGAGGGTGGCACAGAATGAATGAAGGCCCCGGCCGGCAGCCGACAGCCGGGGAAGGAAGGCCCCGATTGGCCCTGATTGTTGCCAGCCAGGCCTAGGGACCGTACCCATGTACGAATTTCATACACTGGGCCTCTAGTATCCTAATAACATCACGTTGTGGGGTAATTTTCAACACATGAATTTTGGGAAAGCAAACATTCAGGCTATAGCACCTGGTAAGGAGGTATCTAAATAGACATGTGCAAGTATTTTGTTTTATAAATATATCAATTGAAATATTTTAAAAATTATTCCACTTTAAATAAGTGAAACTAATCCAAACTCCAAATTACTCCATAGAGAAGAAATTTTGGAAAACTACAGAGAAGATAAAAGGCATAAAGATGCACATATACTTTTTAAAAAGTATCTCTAAGACATGTAAAATTAATAAAAGCAAGTTGCAGAAGGATATAACAATACCATTAGTATTGTTAATAGAAAAACATTCACACACAAAAATGCCCTATTATTTAATGGGGATATATATATATATGTAGATACACAGAGAAGTGTTTAATAAGTTTACACCAAATGGATATATCACAAATAGCACACAAATAATATGTACCATAGACGTGAAGGGATAGCCAAGAAAATTTTAACTTTCCTTAAACTGTTTAAATTATTTTACAACTTTAATTTATTCAAGCATTTCTTATATAATTTCAAATACATATACATATGTATTTTGTCAGTGAAAACTTTCCATGACGGTACTTTAAAAGTTCTACTTCATTTCCACTGTACTCCATGTATATATTTAATTACTTACATAATGGCTATACATAATATTTTTAACCACGCCCCTATCAATGGATATTCAAATTATTTCCATTCTTTTACTATTACAAACAATGCTGCAAACAGCATGCTTATTTTCTATATTTTTCATTACAGATTTTTTCCATGAAAGTTTTATTAGAGTAAGAAATGTTATGTCAAAAAGATTAACATTTCTAAATTGAACAGATATTATCAAATGGCTCTATAATATTTTATAATTTTCCTATCAGAACTAGAGTGTTCATTTATCTACATTTTTGCCTTCAGTGAAGCAAGGTTTACAAACTGTGACAATACAAATGCTGCTAAATTATAGAAAGCCTCCAGAAATCCACTGAAGTTAAAGATCATTGGCAGAGTAACCTGTGGTGTCAGGTTTATTCTATTTTGGTAATGAGAGAGAGAATACTGCCACCCAGAATATATTCTCAGAATTTTCCAACAATGAGGTTGGTTGAGAAAGATTGGGAATACACCTCCCAGGATTTTACTTTACTTGATCCTCCAATGTGTAATACAGACTAGCTTGTAAGCATGAAATATAGAAACTACATTCTTATTGGTTATGAAAACTACTTTCTTTTTAAGACCTAATTATGTCACAGGCTTCAGAAATTTAGTCTTATATTACAAACTATATATCCCCAGAATAATGGTCATACTAAATTTTGCCTGAAACTAGGGACCAAATGTTATAACCACAAAATAATGGCAACACAAAATGCTCTTTACATTGTTGTTTTCCTTTAGGAATAATTTTAAAATGTTTGATATTTAGGGGTGCTTAATTAAAAGGCATTAAAATTAGAAAGTGGGCCGAAAACGGTTTGGCTCAGTGGATAGAGCGTCGGCCTGTGGACTGAAAGGTCCCAGGTTCGATTCCGGTCAAGGGCATGTACCTGGGTTTCGGGCACATCCCCAGTAGGAGATGTGCAGGAGGCAGCTGGTCGATGTTTCTCTCTCATCGATGTTTCTAACTCTCTATCTCTCTCCCTTCCTCTCTGTAAAAAATCAATAAAATATATTTTTTAAAAAATTAGAAAGTGGAAATTGAGGGAGCAGTATTTTTTTTACTTTGCCTGGTCACACCCAGCACACTGATTAAAACTCAAAAATCCCCAAAGGTTGTGTGTGTACGTGTGTGTGTGTGTGTGTGTGTGTGTGTTCTTTTTCTCTTTTTGGTAAAATAATAAATATATTTTACAGTTTTAACATGATTTGTCTTCTAATAAAGTAGTCATAAATATGGATATGATGACTACATTGTCCTACCAATAGATGTACTTAGGTTGCTAGGGAAGCCATAACAAAGAAACATGGACTGGGTAGCTTAAACAATATACATTTATTTTCTTCAGCTCTGGAGGCTAAAAGTCAGAGGTCAAGGAGTCAGCAGAGTTAATTTCTTCTAAATCTCTTTCTATTAACAACAGCAAACAAGGTTCAAAGACTGACCCAAACTAGTGACTCAGCATTTCTTTCTTTGGCTTACATTTTCCCCAGCACAGTAGAACTGTTATTAGACAAATCAAATTTCAAACTATATAATACAATATTGATATATTTAGACTATAACATTCAAGTCCTATTACATAATATAGAAATGAGATTTAATAAGAAAATGTAAATTTTCTGGACCCTTTCATGAATGCTTAACACATGCAAGTTGTCACTTGGGCCTCCCAGCCATGACATAGATCACAATGATCTTGCTACTCTTTGTCTCTTGAATGTGGACAAGACTGTCACTCCCTAATAGCTAATGATCATTCTATAGGTGAATTTCATTTGCCATTGCTGCTCCAGACCATGCTAGAGTAATCTGAATATACACCTGGTATGACAAGTTAAGTATAAAAATTGTACGTTCTGAAATATTTAGACAGAAGTCAGATTACCACTGTAGTATGAGAAATAAAATAGAAATCAGCCCCTTTTTCATCAAGCAGTTTTTTTATATCAAAGCCAAGGAAATCTAAAGACATTTCCTAATGCCTAATCACTAAATCAAGTGAAAAGAAAAAGCTATTTCAAGAAATTGCAGCAAACATTTTGCAAAGCATAAGTATCCCATTACTTTGGGGACATTTCATGATTAAAACTAATATCCTGAGTTAAAATTTCCAGGGGACATAGTTAATGGATGGAAGCAAACGCTTCAAGAGAAATCACTTGGAAAATAATCAATACTAAAAATCTGTACTCTGAGCAAATGTTCACGCAAAAACTACAATTAGGTAATAAGGACTCAAAGCAAAAACAGACACTTTAAGTTGCCCAGGAGACCTAGAAGAGAACCTCAAGTAGACAAACATTAAAATATATTATTTAAACTTAGTTTAGGAAAATTATGCCCAGGAAAAACAAAATTAGTACTGATTTCACAAATTTTATATCTTTTATATTTACTTTTATATGAAGAAGGCTGTAGAACATGCACAATTCTTCAGTGATTAAGTTCTCATTAGCTATAATATATTTACTTGTTGAAGCCTAGTACACAAATAATCTACAGAAATTGAATTTTGAGAGAAGCCACAAACCAAAATGTCTCTATGAACCCTGAAAAAGGAAGTCTGTGGATTTCATCCTAGCTGCTGTTGATTCAGGTAGCCAGTGTTGGCAGTTAAGTGTACTGACCCCAGAATCATATAAAGTAAGTCTGAATACAGTTATGTGATCTAGGAAAGTAATTTTAAATTCTCATCCTTGGTTTCTCATTGTTAGAGCAAGAAAATAATGTTCTACCTCACAAGGTGCTTAGGAGGGCGAACTGAAGTAAAGTGGTAAAAGCACCTGGTGTACAGTGAACTGCTCAGAAATGTTAGCTACCATGAGCTACTACTAATACTACCTGCTGGAGATCTCTCCTCTTCCCCTGACCCAGGTATTCCCACTTAAAGACTTGGCTCCAGAAGCTGTTTGTATACACATATGTCCACACATGCATGTGTGTTTGTGTGGAGAGGAAGAGGGTTAGTTTTAGATATAGAGAAGAGTTGCAAAACCACAGTACAATGATCAAACCTAAGAAATTAACCTTGGTACAATACTCTTAACCAAAGTGCAGAATTTATTCAGGTGTCAACACTTTTAGCATCTCTCCATGGATCTCGCCTAGAATTTTTCTCAAGGAATATTTGTTCATTTCTCCATCATTTGTTTAGGCATTCATATAAATTCATATATTTATCTTATCCTTTGGTTTATGATCCATTACTATACTTACTTTGTTGCTTAAATTGTTCTAGCTTTGGCAACTGAGAGTTCTGTATGATCAGTGTGTGGGTACTTTTAATATGCCTCCATTTTTTAAGAACTTCCTTATATTCTGTCATCACAAGATGCTCCAGGACCATCTTGTATTTTCCGTGCTCTAATTCTGAAGTCAACCAGTTCTCCATTGAGCCCTGGTCTTCTTGATGTAAAGTGGTAGTTAGAAACAAAGATATGGGTTCTAGGTGTGCTCATTGCTGCTGGGGTATCACTACTTTAAACCCTTCTCAGTACATTGAGCTAGAAAGCATATGTATGCTTACTAACTTATGCACAAACACATATCTATACATATTTATTTCTGTATCTGCTTATCTGTGTCTATTTATACATTATATGTAATTTTTTGAAAATGAATCCATACAGAACCCTCTAATTCTAGTCTAGTATAAGAGGGTTAATTCTTATTACCCCTCTCCTTATTGGAAACTCCCTCCTCCAGCAGTGAAAACTTCCCTCTCATTAGCTATAAAATATTTATTTGTTCAATCCTAGTACACAAATAAAGTAATTTCAGAATTTCTAACCTAGATTCCTGAGAAACACAAAATTATAAAGTAGGGTCTATTATTTGGATTTATTTCATTTTGCCTTTACCTTTACGGTATCCAACCAAAACACCATTTTGCAATGTTACTTAGGTCAGTTACTTTCTTCTCCATCTGCTTAAGTGCACTCATGTGACTCATTCATTATACAGTTGGCTTCATTTGCCACAGTCTGCGTTCTTCCCCTCAAAATATTGGTTTTGTTTTCTTAGAGCAAACGTCACTTTTTGTGGTGGGAAGATATTTAGGTTTTAACAAATACATAGATTCATGTGTCCACCACCACAATTCCACACAGAAAGGAGCATCACTCCCAAAATTTCTACCACACTATGCCATTATAACAACTTCTTCCCCATTCCCAATTCCTGGCAACCACTGCTCTGTTCTCCTCCTTATAGTTTTGCCTTTTCCAGTGTACCATGCAAACTGAATCAGACAATATGTAGTCTTTAGGTTTGGCTTCTTTCACTTGGTAAAATGCATTTAAGATTCAACCATACTGATGGGTGAATCAATAGCTCACGCATTTTTCTTGCTGGGTAGTATTACATTGTATAAATGTACCATAGTCCGTGTATCCTGAGAAAAATAAAAATCAGGCCCTGAAGTCCAAGAACTGATCTTATTTTCACAGCTAGGCTGCAATGTTATTACAGAATGATCTGCTGTTTTCAGCTAAGCCTCACTGTTTTCCTATTGGCATAATCTTCCAGAATATCCATGTCAGGCAAAGCCACAATGCAAACCTCAAAATACAAAACATCCCACTTCTCACTAACTGAGTAACTGCCTCTTCTTTAGTAATTTCAGCTTAACCTTACTCTTGTCTGGCCTCCTTCTAGGGAAGATTAACTGAGATGCCCAATCATAGAAGTGTCCCACTTTCTTACTACACCTAGAGTGAACCTCTGCTTCCTCATACTCTCCCCAGAATTATTCAACCAAACACCAAATCATATAAGTTACTAGCATCCTTGTACTGAGACACCTCACAGTTCCCTGAGGTTAGCACGTTTCCTAATGGGAGCCATGACTAACGTGATGCTAACGCACAAAATATGAGTAAAAATCAGCGAGGTAATCAGGATGCATGCAGGCTGAGGGAGGGATTCGGGCAGCTATGGGGATTTGAAGAGCAGGAGAGAGAAGCAAACTGGACTAAAAGTATCTCAGTGTGACAGGAATGTGTCTCCATGTAATCGGGCATATTACTATCTATTACTTTAGTTTAGTTGCTCATGTGTATAGAATATTTACTGTATGTTAAAACAATTACATTTGTAAGCATAATAATTATAATCTTTATTTTTCTTAATGTCAAAGTTCTATGAGAGTTAGTTATTGCTAAGGGATACGTTTAGGCAATTGCTCATTCATAATCCTATTGAGTGCAGTACTCATTAGCTAAATTAAGTGTTAATTTCATGAGCCTTGATAGACTTAATGTATTTTTCCAACTACTTGGTATACCAAAGCAAAGTGGCTCTGGGGCTTGTCAAAATAGATTACTTAATCATACGATATATAAAAATATATCACCTCTAATAGTAAAATATTATTCATGTTAAGGTGCACTGTAGAACACTTCAAACCTTCATTTACAGTCAGAGATCATAAAGGCTTTTAGAAAAAAAATGTAACACATAAAAGATATTAACAACTTTGAACTGAATTGATAACTTAGAGAAATTATGATGAAAGAATGGTTAAGTTCTTCCTCAGAGGGTAAGTCCCTAACTGCTAGTCATTTCACTTTTTTCATTACACTGAAAACGAGGCAGTGATTGTTTCCTGCAAGCGAAGGGGAGTACATAAAAGAAATGGACTTGGATCCAGAAGGATAAGAACCGTGCGCAAATAGGTTTAACAGTTTTGAAATTAGTGAAATCTTTTAGCTTTGTCTTTCTTCGGTGTGAACACCAGGATTTGCTGGGGTCCAATATCCCATAAGCGGCAGGAAAAGTAGACCCGGTGGCCTTGCTTGGTAACGAGAAATAATGACAGGGGAAAGCAGAGTGCAGCCATTGGGTCTCAAGTGAGGTATTTTAGGTAAAATGAGATTTTTAAAAGCAAACAAAAATATGATTATATAAGCTGGCTCTCTATCCTCTTGAGATGTATGGAAAATATATTTGTAATATTGTATTTATAGAATGTGAACTACAACGAATAGACGCGGCTTCAAATTCTTTTGATGGGCTATTGGAATGAGATACCAAGGTTTATGACTTTGTATCACTGGGGTCACTTGTTTGAATTAAGACCAGGTCAGTACCCACTGGCAGTCACTATTATCTAGTGATTATGTTTGATCTTGTGAATGCCTGCTACACCTGCCACACTCAGAAGCACTAAAGAAGTTCCATTATGGTTGGAGAGAATGACAGTAAACAAGGGGTAGGGAGTCTGGGGTTTCAGCTCTGCCACAGATTACCTGGTTTTCCTCAGGCAAGTCATCTAAATTCTATGGACTTTTGTTTAGACTCTAAAATAACGTTATTCTAGATCCCTACGTCCATTATTCAAAAATTGAACCTCAAATTTATACCGCGTTGCCTATCAAATAGCAGAGGGAAAGAATTAATAAAAAAGCACAAACTAACCTCTTCAAAAATTATTCAAAAATTGAACCTCAAATTTATACCTCTTTGCCTATCAAATAGCAGAGGAAAAGAATTAATAAAAAGCACAAACTAACCTCTTCATAATAAACACTGTATCCTCTTTTTCTGTCAAGTAGGTTATCAGAGAAGCTGAAGGAAAGAAGGAACAAGGAGACTACTCACACAATTCAAAATAACAAAGCTGCCTTGTGGCAAATGACTTAATTGTCAGCAGTGCTATCTGACAAGCTGAGCTGAAGATTAATGAAAGCCCTCTGGTTCCAAAATTTCATTCTGTGAGAGAGTTGGGATTTTCAGCATTCAATCAATTGAGCCTAAGCACAGTTGTACTTTAACAAGCCTGCCAATGGAAGACCCACCCAAGGCATCCTCTTCTATGCTGACACCAGCCCAGCACATGGGATGTAGACATGTGCTCAGCCCTGAATGAGCCTGAAACTTTTACTCAGGAAATGAGGTGGGGTAATCTTTAATCTGCTATCTTTCCTAAGACAGTTGTTGATTTAGTCTGTCTCTCCTTTTAATGCATACTTCTTTCAACCAGTTGGTCAGTTTTCCAGTTAAACAAACTCCTCTATTTTAAGTCAGTGTCTACAAGAGCTATTCACTTAAATACATTGGTTTGGACTTACCATTTTGACTCTATATCATGTCCACTATTCTCATTTTATTTATTTTTATTTTTTTCACTATTCTCATTTTAATGACAGGTTTGTTTTATGTAATTGCTCCAGTTATAGGTCTGTTGCAATAAGACAGTTAAGAGACATTAGTTTCCAGTTCATTAGTTTAGTGTTCCCAAATCGTATTTAGTTTTTAATATACTGTATGTTGTGTATGTTGGTTTGTGTGTGTGCATACCTGATTTCATGCATGCGTGTATGTCTGTGTATGAAGGTGGGGCTTTCTTTACTCCATTTTTGTTTTCAGCTCCTTTGTCAAAAATTAGGTGCCTATACACATTATTTCAGTTCTGTTGCACTGGTCTGTGTGTCTGGTTCTTCTGCCAATACCATGTTGTTTTGATTATTGTCACTTTGCAGTGTAATTTGAAATCAGGGAGTGTGAGACCTACTGCTGCATTTTTTCCCTCAGGATTACTTTGGCTATTTGGGGTCTTCTGTGGTTCTATATGAACCTCATGCTTCTTTGTTCTATTTCTTTAAAAAATGCTATTGGAATTTTATTTTATTTTATTTTGCTACTAGAATTTTGTTGGGGATTGCATTAAATCTGTATATCGCTTTGGGTAATATGTCCATTTTAAATATGTTAATTCCTCCAATCCATGAACATAAAATATCCTTCCATTTCTCTGGGTCTTTTAAATCTCTTTTAATAATGTTTTGTAGTTTCCACTGGGGAAAGTAGGGCACCAGGGGAGGCCTAAGAACTCATGGCTTCAGTCCTAGGTCAAGCATTAAGTATCTTTGTGACATTTAAATGAATATGACAGAAAAGCAGTAGGATAATTTCTATTCAACAATGATGTTTGGAACAGTTGCTATGCATTACACAATACTAAGCACTGTGAATGAAAAATAGGAATAAAAGACACAAAAACAAAATAAAGCATGCTTTTTATATGCTCTCCTGATTTTTAACATTTTGTTAAAAAAAGATATAAGTAGAATAACTAATTACAAGTACACTGATGAATGCTATAAAAGGTGAAAGTTAAAAAGGTGCAAGAAATGGAACCTCATTGGGAGGTGCCAAAAAGGCATCCTTAAAATGTAATATGAGCCCTAGCTGGTTTTGTTCAGTGGGTAGAGCATTAGCCTGGGGACTGAAGGGTCTCAGGTTCGATTCTGGTCAAGGGCAAATGCCTGGATTGCAGGCTCGATCCCTAGTAGGGGGTATGCAGGAGGCAA
Source organism: Myotis lucifugus (assembly GCF_000147115.1). Classification (NCBI taxonomy): domain Eukaryota; kingdom Metazoa; phylum Chordata; class Mammalia; order Chiroptera; family Vespertilionidae; genus Myotis; species Myotis lucifugus. The sequence continues at coordinate 1,050,102 of NW_005871301.1, forward strand.
CCGATCAAAGATTCTCTTTCATCATTGATGGTTCTATCTCTCCCTCTCTGAAATCAATAAAAATATATATTTTTTAAATATAATATGAAACAAAAAATTTATCTTCAAGTACATGCCTAAGCTATAAATAAATATCAGGCCTACTTGCTAAGTTTCATTTTAAACTTATTTTCATGATATGACATATCAAACTAGTGAGATCTTAAGCTTTGAAACATTGGTAAATTCTTAAGATTGGTAGCAAGAATCTGAAAGGTATGGGCATAGTTAATTTACTTTTTCAACATATAGTTTCATAAGCTTTTCATACATCAAATATATTCTTGATGATTTCTATGAGCCAGTTGTACAGTCCTGATGGAGTACCAGATGTTATAGAAATAGTGAGAGATGAGATTGATTGAAGCTAAATTATTTGAGCTTTGATTTAGAATTTAAGTCATTGACCTTAATCAGATAGACACTATGGAGTTATGGAAAGTTTATGAGCTGGTTACTGTCATGGTCATAGCTATAATATAGAAAGCTTAATTTGCAAAAGCTTTCTTGACAATCACATGCTACTGTTAAGATATTCTGAAGTGTTTTAAACATGCATCCATCTCTCTATATTGTCTGATATTATTTCAGTGGCATATGGTCCAATATTTTAAGCATATATCATCCTTCCACATACCTTACAATTTAATTATTAATTTCAGAAAATGCATTAACAGAGCTTATCATGAGGAATAAATTTAATTTTACTGTCAGTTCCATGCAGAGGTCTAATAATAAAATAGAACAAGTGGTATAATGAAATGGACTATAAAATTTCCCAACTTTTCCTTCCCTATTCAGTGCTCTTAGAATGTCAGGCAAAATAAGGGCTTGCTTTGTTGTTTTCTATACCACCCAATTAACTAGAATTCCTCTCTTAAAAAGCACACATAAAACCTTGAAATCTACTATAGCACCTCTGTAAACAGATTGGAAATAATGGGAAAGGTGAAGACTCTGAATTTTTCCACATATGGTATATGAATGAGTAATTTTTAGGGTTTGGCGTGAAGTCCTTAAGAGGTCTAGGTTAGTTTCTTCAGGATTTATGTATGGTGCTGAAGGTCATAAAGTCCTATAACTTAGTGTCATCAAGAACCAGAGGCCTCTCAGACAAGAGTGGCAGCTGTCAGCACTCTGTCAACAGCCACATGATGGGTTGGGTGGAGCAAATATGGACCTAGTATTAAGAGTGGGACGGTATAGATGGAGAATTGGGAAGTTTTGAATCATATAACTCCTCATTAAATCCTCCCTCTCTAGTCAGGTGGACCTGACCCTTTCTTAATCTCGTCCAATGGCATGGGGGACAGTTTAGGGCAACGTAAATCTCTTAACTGTCTATTTTACATTTAATTTTCTAAGACACATGGACACTTGGTTATAGAAAACTTGGTTCTCTAAGCATAGGATTAGGAAGATTTCTATTCCTATCACCTGTCTAGTTGATTTAAATTTTATACAATGAACATATGCTTCTTTTATAAATAGAGGAGAAATACTTTTAAGATTCTGTCTCTCAGTTTCCATATATAAATATAACAACAGACTCAAAAGGTTATTATAATATTAGGGAGCAACATATTTTCTTTTTAATAATTTAAAATTATAGTCTAGACAGATCTACTCTTACTAAAGTAAATAAAATAGGAACACTTTGTAGGCATTATTAGTAAAAATTTTTTACCTTGGTGTAAAAGAAAAGAACAATGCCAGAGGGAAAAAATTAAATGGTAGCCTACATTAGCATCTAACTGTTGCTATTGAAACTCTCCATTTAATTGAAAATTCTAAAATTTTATTTGTGTTACTAAATGTGAAATATTATCTGGATATCGAGTGACTCAGTCAAACTATGCAATGGAATAGTGAAGAGAATGAATTGAAAGATGACTGATTAACAGAAATTGTCTATTTTCAAAAAAACCTACAAAGAATGACAACAGCAATTTGTACATTTATAACAATACTGTTAAGAACTAATATTGTAGTGAACTTCCAAAGGTCTAATCATTATCCTCAGCACAGCTTTTATGCATCACCTCACTTAATCGTCACTACAATCATATGAAGAGGATATCTATCCCCTCCCCATTTCACAGATGTATAAACTGAGGCTTAGCATGAATGAATGACTTACTCAAAGTTGCACAAATAGTTAAGGAGTACAGAAGGTTTTGAACCTAGCTCTATCTAATTCTTGGTCTAAAGCACAATTATCTCTAGGATGTATATGAGATATTAGTGGGTAAAATATAAATATAAGCTTTATTCACCATTATTTGAGATTTTTAAAAATCCATTCATAATTGAACTGGTAAAATTTCAGTTACTGATAAATTGGATATCTAAAAGAGCTGATAAAATATTGAGACTATCTCTATAATTTATATGTTCACATATAAATGTGTTCATAAATCAATCATTTGTACAGCTTCTCTGCTCAAGGCATTCATATTTTCTGAGTGACTTACCCTGGTGTTCTAATATTCTTCCATTTGTTAGTCACAGAATAGCTCAAACCAAGAATTCTCAACATTTTCCTAAAAATAGTTCCTTTTAAAAATTGTATAAAGTTCTGAGTGTTCTTTATTACCACTAAAAGCACATGCAAACATAAAAACACTATTCAGACTATTTCAGGGGATTCACCCTAAAATCAGGGTGAGCATAAAACCAGTTTGCCCAAGGCAGTCCTGATGCCAGTGTCTGAAATGTATGCAGTAGTGTCCTTGTTAGGATGATAAATCACATGAATTCCCTACCTAGAAACCACTCTAGTTAAAAATATCTACCCATTCTTCATTTTATTTTTCTTCTCGGTCAAGATTGTACTTGCCTTTCTTATGATGCTGCTGTTGTCCATTGGAAAAGGTGAAGATGTGAACAATGGACAAACATCAATGAGAGTGAACAAATAAGCACCTGCAATCATCACCCTGTTGGTAAATTGTTTCCCTACAATTTTCTGAGTATTTTAATATTGCAAGCTGAATTGTGTCTCCCCAAAATTCATTTGTTAGGTTCTAACCTCCAGTCCCTCAAAAGATGATTATGTTTGCAGATAGGATCTTTAAAGAAGCAATTAAGTTAAATGAGGTCTTTAGGGTGGACACCAATCAAAAGGACTGATGTCCTAAGAAGAGGAAATTTCAACACAGATTAGTGCAAAGACTACGTATAGGAACAAAGATGAAGCAGATTCCATCTACAAGTTAAGGAGAGACTCCCCAGAAGAAACTGAACTTACCACCACCTTGATCTTGGAATTCTAGTCTCCAGAGTTATGAGAAAACTAGAGGCTTGGTGCATGGATTCGTGCACCAGTGGGGTCCCTCGGCCTGGCCTGTGATGATCGGGATGAAACCGGCAGTCCAACATCCCTCAAGGGGTCCCAGAGTGTGAGATGCATTTAGCGTCTGCACCCTGGTGGTCAGTGCACATCACAGCTACTAGCCAGTCTGCCAGTCGGCTGGTTGGTCGGTAGCTTAGGCTTTTATATATAGAGATAGATAAATTTCCATTGTTTAAGCCACCCAGCCTATTATGGCAGCCCCAGGAAACTAATGCACTTAATAACTGATCTTGGCATCTCCCCAGTGTGAATGATGTGAATGCAGTTTTTGAGCATTCTTTATTTGTATGACCAAAGCTCAACATTGAACTGGACAATGACAAATTAATAGTATTATTTTTTCAATGAAGGATGGCATTATTTCCCGTATTTCCTAAGCCTCAGAATTTGTACCTGATATGATATTGAGCCTGATATTAGCTGCTGAAATGCTTAATAATATCATGATGGGATATTTTTCAGAGCTAGCTTCAAATGGAAAGTGACTTTTTCCCACAAAAGAAGATTTTTAAATAGCATTACCATCAACCCAGTAGGTAGATGGTGCTGATCAGGGAATAGAAACCCCACTGGTCAAGAGCACACAGAGAGACAGCTAAAGTTTCATACAGACAGTCTTGAGTCAGCCAAAGAGTAAGCGCCCAGAATTTTTGAAAATTATAGTGGAATGTAGCTAAAACCTTTCTTATAAATTTGTTTCAAAAGCTGTACTAAAAGAAAAATTTGCTGTAGCAAATGTCCTTAGGTAGGTTATACAAGTGTAAACAAGTGTTCACCTCTAATAAAGGACTAGCAGGCAGACAGGGAACATCTGACATAAGGAGTGCTAAACATATCAAGTGGAATTCACAGGAGACAGATGATGAATCTAGATCAGTTTAGAATTATTTCCTCAATCACACTGCTTAAGGGTTATCATCCAATTTTAAGTGAGGAATAACAGACAAAGGACAAAATCCAGTTTTGATGTGCCCTTATATATAAACTGGAATTTTAAATAATATATAAGTATCATTAAAGAAGACTGGCAATATTATTTTCATAAGCTCTTTTCACATATTCCTGAAATTCCAATACACCTCTCAAATATTATCATGAAAAGGTATCAACACTCTGTATAGACTATGAAGGCCAGTGTCCATATAAGGCAAAGTTAGATAAGCAGATTTCTTCATGGAATCACATTTTGACAAGACTTATTTCTCTCTGGATGTAAGAGATGTTAACGACTATGTGGAACCATACAAGTTAGATGGTTCCTTTAAAAACAAGGGCAATAACCAGGTATTTAGACAACGTGTTCAGTGCAAAATTTTTTACTTTTTCTCTATGTTTATGATTGCACGGAAATACATATACTTACATATATACTTAGGAATATGATGTGTTTCACAGACCTTGACTTAGGAAAATTAGCTGCTATTGTCTTCTGCCAATGAAATACATGTTACTACTTACTGTAAGTATGCCAACCAGCACTCAAATACACTTGATCTAACCCATTTCTAGAGACTAAGACCCCACTTTGAATACAAACAGAAAAACCAATAACTTAATTTCTTTAGCCCATGCTTACTAAAGAAAAACAAAACAGGGGTAAATCACTTAATGTCTGAATGGCTCTATAGAACCTGGAAATAACTTACTGATTTCATAGAGAAATGGCCCTGTATACTGGGAAATAGTTTTAAATTCATTTACTTTCCTTAAAATTAACAAAAAACTGAGAAGTTTACTCCCTTCTCTCAGAAAATAATCCCCCTTAATATGCATCATGACACATAAGGCTTCGCTTAATGTGTTGTGCAGCTGAGCATTTTTTTCCACTTTTTGCAGAAGGTCCCTACGATGGAAAATATAATCAAGCCTCAATGCAGTAATCAAGTTCTCCTGCTGTGATCATTTCACCTGCTTTCCAGATGCACTCTCATTCCAACTAACTTCTACCTGAATAAACTCCCACATTTCCTATCAATATATTTGTGTTTAATCATAGTTTAATCATAAACAATCATGTCATTTTTAAACCTTTTGAAAAATCCAATTTGTGATTTCATTTTTAAGCTTCTTTCAAATGCAGGTAAAGTAATTACTTGAATTACCTTCTAAATAAGATTTAAACATTTCTAGAGTACTCTTCGTTTATTTTGGATTTTTTTATACCTTTAAATGGCACACAATGTCATTGTAGGCAAACTGAGCAAACACTTACTTTGGCATAAATATTTTACAGGCAGTCTAAATTTTAACTATCTCGACCTTGAGGTTGAGAATTTTATATGGTTCTATGCAAATTGAAAGAAAAAATTTTAAAAACTTTTACCAATAGTGGAAGAAAAAAAAGAATAGAAAAGAATGATGGGGGGATGAGAGGGGGTAGGAGGAATAAGAGAAGAATAAAGTGACTAACACATATCTTGTATTTATTGCGTCCTAAACATTCTAAGCATTTAAAATTTTAACCCGTTTATTTCTCTTAACGGCTTTATGATATAAGTAACTTCATTATTCTCTTTTAAGGAATGAGGAAACTGTGGCACAGAAATGTTGAAGAGCTTGCCGAAGTTCACACTAAGAAACAAAACCAGAGATCCTTCCTACTCCCAAAACAGCCTGTCCCCAGTGTCTGTGCTCTGAGTCATTCTTTCTTCTGCCTCCTCTGATCGAACATGCTTTCGTGTAACTCATTTCATTTAGTGTAATGTTAACTCCCCTTGCTATTAAAAGGCACAGAAATTGTAGAATGAACCATAAAGTTAATGAGTTTTTCAGGAAAAAGTAAGAGAAATGGCTAGCACATTTCCTTTTACATCAATTTTTAAATCATTTTGGTTTCAGGAAATTTAAAACATAAAACAGTACACACACAAATAGTACAAATTTCCAAATTTCTTAGTATGAAAAAATATGAAAGAAGCTTTTGTCTAATTTTGATTTGATTAAACTATTAGTTTGACTGATCATGAAATTTCTAATTTCTTAATACATACTTAAAATGACAGAATAAAAGGATAGAGAAGAGGAGGAAAAAGAGAAAACAAGGGTGGGAAGAAGAAAATACTTCCAAGTTCTCTGGGGCTTTCCATTTCTGTGGCACAATAATCAAAATACACCATAATTTCCAGCAGCATGGAGAAACAATGACAACAATAACAATATCTAGGTACTTTTCTGGTGATCAATTCAAAACTGTAATAAAAATAAACCCCTGCCCTAACCAGTTTGGCTCAGTGGATAGAGCGTTGGCCTGCAGACTGAAAGGTCCCAGATTCAATTCTGGTCAAGGGCATATACGTTGGTTTCAGGCACATCCCCAGTAGGAGGTGTGCAGGAGGAGGCTGATCGATGGTTCTCTCTCATCGATGTTTCTAACTCTCTATCCCTCTCCCTTCCTCTCTGTAAAAAAAAATCAATAAAATATATTTTTAAAACATAAACCCCTGATACATATACTCTTAACATGACTAAATAAAGCATTAGGCTACTATAGTCTGTTGTCAATAAGAGTGTGTGTGTGTGTGTGTGTGTGTGTGTGTGTGTGTGTGTGTTCATAATTAAGCCAATATTTCCTTATGATTTCTCTGGATCTTCAGAGACATGATCTCACAGATTGGAAAAACCTCATTTTGCTAAACTTTGCTGAAACCTAACTTTGGGTGGGGAGGCTGCTGGAAGAACTCATACTTTATTTAAGCTTCAGTAATCAGGAAATGTGTTAATGACAAAGGTGATTCTATTCTATCCAACCTCCTTTTTCTATCTTTTTTATATGTTTCTACTGATATTTACAGAGAGAAGAAGGGAGAGGGATAGAGAGATGGAAACATCGATGAGAGAGAAACATCATTGGTGGGCTGCCTCCTGCATGTACCCCTACTGGGGATCGAGCCCACAACCCAGGTATGTGCCCTGACCGAGAATCAAACGGGTGACCTCTTGGTTCTTGGGTCGATGCTCAACCACTAAGCAACAGCGGCCAGACTCCTTTTTCTATCTAGACAACTTCAAAACCATTCCCAAACTCCACCCAGGTGTTCCCCAACACACATATATACTCACTCATTTCTTTGGGGAATTGTTTCTCCAACACCACCCATATCCATGTCATTGTATTGGGACTTGTAATCATATTATCATACACAGTAGCCATGGTAATAATTATTCCAGAGTTTGGACTGAGGTCTCAAGCAAAGCCATTCAGACCACTTACATAAGGATATGTTTATTGATTTTAGAGAGAGAGAGGAAGGGAGAGGGTACAGAGAGGGAGAAACATCGATGTGAGAGACAAACATTGATTGGTTGCCTTCTTTATGCATCCTGACTGGGGATGGAACTCACAACCTAGGTATGTGCCCTGACCAGGAATCAAACCTGCAACCTGTTTTGGTGTACAGGACAATGATCCAACCAACAGAATCAACTGGCCATGGCTTACCCCACATTTTTATATACTGCCTCCATTTCCATTCTTCCACATGCCTCATATAGGAATAACCTGTCTGTATCAGAGAAGTTAAAGGCTGCAAAGAGTTTAGGAATCACAGAGTTAGCCATCTGCCCACCTTAGAGGGCACACAGTCCTTCACAAGATTCCCTCATTTCTGACACCAAATGCAAGTTCTAGAGGTTTCCCAAAACACCCTTATGTTTGAGGACCCATAGAACTCATTGATAGCTATTATTCTCATAGTTATAGTTTATTACATAAAAAGGATGCATCTTAACATCAGCCAAGGAAGCAAGTGCATAAGGACAGAGTCCATGAAGGTTACAAGTGTAAAATTTCTGTTGTCCTCTCTCCGTGGAGTCAGGACCCATTAATGTGTGATGATATGTATGGCGTAGTACCAACCAGGGAACCTCACCTGAGATTCAGCATTCAAAGTTTTTATTGGGGCTCCATTATGTAGGCATGATTGATTGCCCACATGGTTGATTTCAGTCTCCAGATAAACTGATATCTCATTACCCAAAGCATCCCTTCCCTAACTCACATTGTTGATTGTCCTGGCATGACCAGTTCCCTCCTTAAAACTATATAGGTGTGGCCAATCCCAACCTTAGAACACATTGTTAAGACTATCAATATGATCCAAGGCCCCCAGATAAAGATATTCCTAAGGGGCATAACATCCCAAGAACCCAGATATTACTTCTCTGAAACCAAAGGTAAAGGCAAGGCCAAATTCTTTATGACACAGAGGCTTGCATATAGTGAGAGAGAGAGAGAGAAAGAGAAAGAAGAAGAAAGCATTTTTAAATCCTAAATCTGATGGTGCTTACGGACTATACCACTTCTATCTTTCCATGTTACATGAGTCAATAAATTCCCTCTGTGCCTAAACTTGTCTCAGATTTCTTTTATTTTTAAACAGAAAAAGGGGAAAGGAGGAAGATGCCAATCAAAGATTATTGAGACATACCTGGCCAATAGTGGTATCTTAATAATTTTTCACAATGGTTATTTGCCTGACAAATAGCCATAACCATAAAAGCATTTAAGAAATATGTTGTGCCAAAATTTGAAACTGCAACAGAAATAAACTCTATAGATTTATTTCATTCTAAGAAAAAGTGTTAGCTACTCTTCACCATTGACACATCCCTAAATATTTCAACCCAACAAAGCCAAGATTCCATGAATGCTGTAGAGTCCCTCCATACCCCAAAAAACTGAAATAACTGGGAGCGTCCTAACCTCTGGTTATATCATTATCCAGGTAGCACTTTATTTTCACTCATATTATCACAGTGATGGATTATGGAATTGGAAAAGAACCAAAGGTCCTTGGAGCCATTCCAACTCGAAAAGAATTTATAAAGTATATATTCTTCAGGACCCACTCTAAACCCTGAGTCTGTGGACATATGTATGTTGATAAAGCTTCTGGAGTGATTCCATTGTCCACTTAATGATTTAAAAAAAACGCCTCTGGATATTTAAATGGTTTTCACTATACAGGTGTCTCAGCCAAGATCAAGAAAAATTCACTGTGGGACCAGGGTTACTGTACACGCAGTAAATAATCTAGTGGCTAACCTGTGTCATAAGCACTCAATAAACCTTTCTTTTAATCCTCACCCAAGGATATTTTTCCATTGATTTTTTTAGACAGAGTAGAAGGGAGGGAGGGAAGAGGAGGAGGAAGGATAGTAAACAGTTTACATTTGTTTTGTTTTTTTGTTTTATGGTGTTGTTTTGTCCATCAGTCACTGCTCATTCTTCATTCTTATCTTTTTTTAGGGAAGTAGTCATCTGTAACCTCTGTCTATGGTCTTGGGCTGTGGCAAATCCTGCTATAAAGCTCCAGGGATTGGCACATGATGCCCCATCTATATAATGAGAACATTCTATACCTTTGACTGTAATGACTGGTTCAAGAATAAGCAGATAACTCAAGCCAGTCCAATTAGAATCAACCTGAGACTTTTAACTGTGTCAAAGGTAAAATGCAGTGCTGGAGTTGCTGGTAACTTCCTTTATGTCCACAATGAAGGGTCCTTTCTGAGACATGAAGGTCATATAGGGGAAACTATAGACAAAGATAGAGAGAGGGGGACACAGAGAAAGAAAGAGACTGAAGCTCTGCGTCCAAACAAAGTCACTTCCTTTGACTCTCACGGTTAAGTGAACAACCTATTCTTTGCTGGTTTAAACAGGTTTGAATGAAGGTTTTGTTTCTTAAACAGCTGGTATCCTGACTAACAGAAGCAGCACATGTGCACTCAGATCACAGGCCCATGAAGCAGGGTCAGGGCCCAGGAGGACCTCAGGAAGTGCCAAAGATGCCAGGTTCTCCATCTTTAGCTCCCAAGGCAGGGAAATATTCGTATTCCTTCAGAAAACAACACAAAACACAGTGTGGGTCCCTGTCTAGAGTACGCCGGATGGTCAAGGCCAATTAGAATATAGAGGCCCTGTTCAGAGTATGCCAGATGTTTAAGGCCACTCTGAGCACGGGAATCTTAATCGGGGTGTCCAAGGACTATATACACAGGTGCAAGAACAAGGCCACAGTAATCTGTATGTACACTGTGCAAGTGTGCCCTTGTATCACACAAAAGACTGAGGTCACTATTTAGAAAGAAGCCTCTTTTGTCTAAGTAGTATAAAGTTATTACTGATGAGCCAGTGCGGCTGCTCAGATAATAGCTGTGGGTACAGAGGCTGCTGTTGCTGTGTGGGAAAGATGTTACCTAGCCAGTGTGCAGCTACTTGCTGTATGGAACTTTACTTTGAAGAACTACTTTGTCTAGTAGCTCCTTGTTAGCAATAGCTACATGGCCACTGGCTTCTACAATAAAGACTCTTATATACTCACAACTTCTCATGGCTTCTTCCTTAAATATCTGGGGTCCTAGGAGGTCCAGTCCCTGGCAGAGGTGCTCGGGCCCGACAGTTGGCGTAGTGGAGCAGGATGAAGGAACTGAATTCCAACACACAGCATCCCTCATTTATTTGCGATGTCGGAGGTTTCTTTACAGAAAGAAAAGCTTCACCAAACTAGAGATAGGGGCTTATAACTGGATACCCTTAGAGGAGAGAAATTTATGGCTGACTTCTTTAGTGTCACCAGTGGACTTTATCATTCAACCATGGACACTTTGAAAATGAAAAGGGGTACTAATAATAATTATGCAAGGCTGCAGGAATAGACAATGATTGCTCCAGGCAAAATAGGCTATATGGCCATCCTACCCAGAAGTGTGGCAAGCAAACTGATTTTTGTGTCAGAAGGCTTGAATTCAAATCCTGCCTCTGTGGTCACTTTAGTACTCATGGCTTTAATTTACCCACTAGAGGCCCAATGCACGAACTTCGTGCAAGGGGCTCGGCCCTAGCAGCCGTGGCTTCATCCAGAAAGTCGTCTGGAAGGTCATCTGGAAGGACATCCAGAAGGTCGTTCAGCTGTCCGTTCTAATTAGCATATTATGCTTTTATTATTATAGATTTTAAGATAGTTGAGATAAAATTATCTATCTCAAATGGCCAGTGTAAGGATCAAAAGCTATGAAGAATATTCCAAAATAATATTTATAAGCATGTGCCAACCACAAAGCTTTATGCCAAATAGTTTTCTTCTAATTAAAATCTTATTTTGTTAGAAGAAAAGAAGGGAAAAGGGCACCTTGGAGATTAAGTGAAATAGGAAAAGACGAAGGGTGAAATGTGGTCAGGGGTGGCTCTAAACACCTAGTTTCGAGTTTATACTTTGCCTGTGGTCAGATGTGATCTTTCTTTTTTTTTTTCAATTTTTATTGAGATACACGTAATTGTGATATATCATTATAGAACTAAATTTAGGGTGTACAGCATAATTATAATATGTATATTGTGAAATGATTACCATAATACATTTAATTAACATCACCTCATATAGTTAAAAAAAAAAAAGTTTTCTTCCCTGTGATCAGAACTTTTAAGATGTATTCTCTCAGCAAACTTGCCAATATGCAATACAGTATTACTGATTATAGTCGCCATGCTATATATTACATTCCAGGAAATGCTTATAACTGAAAGTTTGTACATTTTGACCACCTTCACCCAATACCCCCAAACTCTGACTCTGTCAGCTACATATCTGATTTCTTTTTCTATGACTTTGGTCTTTCAGATTCCACCTATATTGTGACCTTTCCTGAAGGCAGAGGGCACCACCTAGAGGTAGCATAGGTACATTGCACACACTAGCACAGTTTCTGAGTCTTTATAATAAGGGCATTTTGTAAGCATTTCCATCAAGGGAATTGATTATTGAGGATCTGGAAGCTTGCCCAGCTCCACAAACTGGAGTGAACTTTGGCTCTATTCTGATTCATCTAAATATTATCTGATCATCTTAAAAAAAAAACACTTCTCAGAAATCTCTGATTTTACTTCCACTTAACTAGAATGCAAGACCCAGCTTGCCAATGAACTGTGGAATCTTAAGAAACTCACTGAAGCTCTGAGATGTGGTTCCCTAAAATGAGGGTGTGTCAGAATCATTAACAGAATATATACTGCATACTCCAACTTTAATTCAACCTCTGGCTTCACTAATAACCCTGGGGAAATTATTTGCCCTTTGAAATCCTTGTTTCCTCAGCTGTAAGATGAAAATAACAACAGTGCCTATCTCATAAATGGTTATGAGGATTAAATGAGAGGCATTGTTTAATGCACTTAGTGCAACACCTGGCTAATAAAATCCATGCTTGATGGCTGATTACTTTCCTTCCTTAATCCCTCCCAGTCATAACCTTCTACAGTTAAAAGAATTTAGTCTATGCCAGTGCAAGTGGGATTTTATCAAGCTTATAACATTTATGTGTCCACTGGCTTCAATCCAGCTACCTACATACAGTGTTCAAGCTCATTTTCCCTCATTGGCTGACTTGAAGATGTGCTACCCTGTCAAATGCTGATGTGCAGACCTAATATCTGCACCTCTAAGGATAACTACTTGGCATTGGTGCAACCTATTTACACAATTAAAGAAAGTACTTAAGGAGAAGTCCACCTGCCTCCAAGCAATCGCTGTCTCTTCATTCCAGGCAGATTGGCATTTGCAATGGAAACGAGGTCACTATCATGTATATTTTTAGTTCACAATATCCAAGCGGGCATATTTCTTTAGATTAAGCATGTACAGTATTTTAAACAACAGTTGCTTGACAGAAGAGTTCAAACATTTAAATGCAGATGTTTCTTTCAGTTGCTAGAAGATACAAAATTTTTTTTTATTTATTTTATTGATTTTTCACAGAGAGGAAGGGAGAGAGATAGAGAGTTAGAAACATCGATGAGAGAGAAACATCGATCAGCTGCCTCCTGCACATCTCCCACCGGGGATGTGCCCGCAACCCAGGCACATGCCCTTGACGGAATCGAACCCGGGACCCCTCAGTCCGCAGGCCGACGCTCCATCCACCGAGCCAAACCGGTTTTGGCGAAGATACAAAATTTTAATTATATGGTGAAACATTTTCATCAGGAGCTTCTTAAAAATATTTTTTAATATATAAATTGTCCATTTGTTTTATCTCTGTTCTCACTATTGAAAATTATGTGAAGCCCAATACAAATTGAATAGTTTAAAATAGATTAAAATCTTTGATCAAAAGAATACAAGGACTAAATTCAAACTATTTGGAAAATCAGTTCTTTTTGTTGTAGCCCACACAACTTAATCAACTCAACATTGATCGAGTAAGCATTGTATGCTGTCTCATAGAGTTGAGCATGTTTGATTCCTCAAAAGCATTTATGGTTTTTTTTTAAAGATGAGAAGGAAATTTGGTGTTGTTTTTGGTTGTTTGTTTTTATCTCTCCACTTTCTGCATAGAGTATATCCAGTGATCACAATTTACTCAAAAACTGAAGGATTTCTGTAGTGCTTAAAATTTAAATATAAATGCTAGTGTTTTAAAATAAACTAAAAGAAAGAAATCTATGAACAGTTTGTATGTTAGAAGAGATGGGTCCTGCAAATCTGCAAAACTATCCATTTAACCCAACTTCAGAAACCCAGCATAGAAAAAATAGGCAAGAGATGGAACTTTGAAAATGAGCTCACACTAAGGATGCCTATTTTTCTGGGTTAATTCTTTCTCTTATATATGTTTTAAAATGAAATATACAGTGCTTAATTACAGCATGCAGACTGTGGAAGAAGTGTTCACTTATATCCATCTGATCATGCATTATTGAACATCACCCAGATTGATCAAGAAATTGGTGGACCCACCATATAATGAGAGACCTTAAGAATAGAAGAAATGCAGTTAAAAGCTTGATGCAAAGGCTATGAAAACACAGCATTGCAAACAGGGTCCTCTGAACCCTGTATTTGGAGATTAAGACAATTGGTATTTGACCTTTTGAAGGCCACCTGGTATTATAGAGGCCATCAATTATGAAATCAAGTTTTAAGGGTTATATTTCTAAGACTGAGATTAATTAGAAGTGTATTCTAAACAAGCTGTTGAACTGTGGCCTCAGACACCACATGTAATTCAAGGTACAAGGAGGGGCTCTATGCCCACGCAATCTGGTGAAGAAGAGCGGTCTAGAAGAGTGTGCTACTCCTAACATTTAATAACTACTTTATTTAATAATTCTTGTGATATAGTTCAGGCTTGAAATTAAATACATCAACCCTATAAAAAAAACATTCAGAAAGTGTTCAGCATTTTAGCAAAATTAAAGAACTAAATTTCTTGGTGACAAATATACAACAGTTCAACGAGAAAAAGCAGGGATATTAGAGTTCATTTATAACTGGTCTGGATGACATGAAGGAGTGCAAATGTGCCAACCACAGTGGATACCGTGGCGCTTCTCTAATGAACAGATCAGTCTAGCAAAGCATATGCATTAGTTAGAATGAAAAATGAACACAGAAGTCATGGGTGTGGGCATTTTTTATACAAATAGTGGGCACCCCAAAAAAGATTTCTGTAGATTTATAGACGTTTTTCAGCTATCTGTCATGGGAAGAGTGGCCTACTCGTACTTGTAAAATGCATGAGATATAACTTAATGCTCAAAATACTAGTAATTCTGGGGGCACTGTTCTCATTTTCAAGCTTGTATTCTCATGCACTCCTGGGTTCGGATTCCCTGGAAGAGCCTTTGTGACTATTTGGATGAGGCTCAAATTCAATTATGCTTCCTAATAGCTACTCTGTGACTATCTGAAGGAGAGAAATCCTGCAAAATCATTTCTAAACAACCAGCTGATGTAAAACACAAAATTCCCTCTCATCTGACTTATATTAGAATTTCTATTATACTGTTCTCAATATAATTTCTAGATTTAAACTAATACTTATTGAAGCTTTAAAATGTACTTCACTTTTCTCATATATCATCTATGACTTATCAGTTACAGAATCACTAAGAAAATAAATGCATTTGAACATGGCTACTTTTCAGCTTCAGCTAGTGCAATAGGTTGAACGTTTGTGTCCATCCCTTAAAAATCTCATATGTTAAAACTTAACACCCAATGTGATGATATTTGGAGGTGATATTTGGAGGAACCTTTGAGAGGTGATTAAGTCACCTGAACAGACTAAGACAAGCACATCAAACTCGCGGCCCACAATGAATATTTTTGCAGCCCAGCCAATATAATGGTATGTAAGAAACGTTTTAATAAAAATTTTGTAACTTAACTTTTATAATCTCGTGTTATACATAATTATTAATAACGAACTACAATGTTCGCTAACGACTAATTGCTATCATCGTGTTGCATTCATTTCCCTTACACGCCTTGCACGCAGGAGCACTATTTCTCTCCACTAATACTAGCAGCGAATATTTAGCAGCCGATTTCCACGTCATTAGTCTTGGACTGACTTGTTTGGTGTGCGCAACAGAAAATATTTCGCTTTCGGAGAACAAGAAAAATAGGTTTATTTGTGTTACGCTTATTAACTTGCGCAGTTATTCAGTGTCTGGTAAGTTAATGATCAAGAAAAATATTAATTTTTATTAAAATGTTCTATTATTTTATGTTAATGATTATTCATTTATTTCAGCCCTTTGTATTCAGCATGTCTCTATCGAAATAAACCTACATTTCTATGAAAATTGAAGCTTTTTTTTGTGGCCCACATAATCTTAGACCTTGTTTATTTGGCCCATGTTAGCCTTTGAGTGTGACATGCTTGGACTAAGACATCCAGTGAAAATAGAAGCATTCATTTCTGCATCTTCAATCATAGTACTTGTATAATAGTATTACAGTAATAAACTTACTCTGTTATTTCTCCAACTAAATAATCAACTTTGAAGGAAAGTTTGTCTTATTCATTTTCTATCCTGGAGTTTCACAAAGTTCATGACATAGAGTTGGAATTTCATAATTGTACAATAAATTATACAAAAATAAAGTTCAATGAAATCATAACAATGAACAACTTTTCAGCTTTTTAAAAATATTTTTCAGAAACATAAAGCTAAAAACATTTGAAGCTTCTCTAGTTCTATCCTTAGGTGTTACACATAAAAAATTTGAGGCCAAGAGAATTTATATAGTTTGCTAATGGACTACCTAAGTTTTCGACCTTTGTCTATTAACTCCTATATCACACTTTCTTTCCATTTGTTATTACATTTGAAAAATCATTAAAATTCTATAAAATGAAAACCTTTTTGTCATTTTTTTAGAAATAAACACTTTCTCATTAAATATGATGTTTGAGAGCTTCCCAAGAGCAAGGTACTAAACTAATACCTGAGAAGTAAATTAAAAAGTGTAATCCATGTCCCTGAACTCTGAGAAACTGTAATCACTGTGTAAATTCTGTTTTGTTACGTATTCTAGTTTCTCTTTCCAGCCATTACAATAGAATATAACGTGGGTATTTCTTCTCATGACATCTTCAAATCAACTTCATCATGTTTACATGTAGCTATTTATCACTGCATATTATAGATAGGGAAAAAGGCAGGGAGGAAGGGAGGGAGAAAAAAGGAAGAGAGATCTTTCTTCCAAGTAAAACAAAGACCTAGCATAGAAATTATAATATTCTTTTTTGTTTGTTTTAATCTATTTATTTTTATTATTTCCTCTTCCTATTCCCCTACCTCTTTATTTATTTTCCTCATAGAGATAATGGATGATTATAATGCTACAAATACTATTAACATTTATGTACTTTTCCCCCTATTTGGAGCTTTAGAATAACTATAATTACTTATTCTTATTGATGTTTATTGCTCTGGTAAAGTAGTTCATTAACATGTAAATATCCTCAAATAATTTTCTTCACTGAGATTTGGAGAGAAATTAGGTTATATTACTTTAAATCAACGAATATTATTAAAATAATAATTACAGAATATATTGATGGTAGCCCTTCTCAAAGAAACTTAAATACTATTTATGTCACCTAATCTCAGAGAGGTAAGTCATTGGGTTCCATAATTTGAAAATTATAGAGGAAAGGGGATACAAAAATAATAGAATGAATTTGGGGGATATCATTTAGCATACATAATTTTGTCAAAATGAAAGAAATCATTTAGCCCTAGCTGGTTTGGTTCAGTGGATAGAGCCTCGGCCTGCTGACTAAAGAGTTGCAGGTTTAATTCTGATCAAAGGTACATGCCCAGGTTGCGGGCTCATTCCCCAGTAGGGGGCATGCAGGAGGTAGCTAATCAGTAACTTTTTTCTCATCATTGATGTTTCTATCTCTCTCTCTCTCCCCCTCTCCCTTTCTCTAAAATCAATAAAAAATATTTTTTTAAAAATCTGACTTTTCTAATATGAATATTAAAGTACATTAAACTGCCATTAAATTTTATTGTATTTTAGTGTGAAATGTGAGAATGATTAAAATGGAAAAATAATTTTAACCAAGTTCTCTTGAAATTGAAAACGTTTATTATGTACCTAATAGTCCCCTTTTTCCTACATATTATGCACAAAATCAATCCTTATGGAAATACTGAAGGCCTATGCACCATTGTCATCCATATTAAGATATTTAAAAGAGTTGGTGAAAAGTTAAAGAACATATCTACACTAATAAAAGACAAACATGCAAATTGACCATACCTTTGCTATGCCTTAAGTCACACCCACCAGCCAATCAGGGTGACTATATGCAAATTAACCCAACCAAGATGGCGGCCAGCAGCCACTGAGCTGGAGCAGGCAGGAGGCTTGCTTGCCCCAATGATGGAGGAAGCCAAGCTGCCGTGGTGGCTCTGAGCTCCACTCAAAGCAACAAAGTTTCAATTATAGAAGGTAAATAAACCCCAGAAACCTGCTTTTAGCCGACTGTGGCCACGAAGCGGGAGCGAGCAGGAGGCTTCCCTCCCACCCGCCCTGGCCGGCTCTGAGCTCCACTCAAAGCAACAAAGTTTCAATTATAGAAGGTAAATAAATCCCAGAATTAAAAAAAAAAAGGAGAGGCTGGGAGCTTCCGTTGCTGGAAGGGCTTGGCCAGCCTGAAAACGGCCCTCAGCCCCTCACCCTGACTTGCCAGGCATCCCAGTGGAGACCTTCCACCTAAAGGGGGTGTGGCCAGCCTAAAAACAGCCATCAGCCCCTCACCCAGGCTGGCCAGGCACCCCAGTGGGGACCCCCACCCTGAAGGGGATGTGACCAGCTGCAAACAGCCATCAGCCCCTCATCCAGGCTGGCCAGGCACCCAAGCGGGACCCCCACCCTGATCCGGGACACCCTTCAGGGCAAACCAGACGGCCCCCACCCGTGCACCAGGCCTCTATCCCATATAATAAAAGGGTAATATGCAAATTGACCCTAACAGCAGAACAACTGGGAATGACTGGTCACTATGACACACACTGACCACCAAGGGGCAGATGCTCAATGCAGGAGCTGCCCCCTGGTGGTCAGTGTGCTCCCACAGGGGGAGCTCTGCTCAGCCACAACCAGGCTGATGGCTGCCAGCACAGCGGTGGTGGTGGGAGCCTCTCCCGCCTCCTCAGCAGCACTAAGGATGTCCAACTGCAGCTTAGGTCTGCTCCCTGCTGGTAAGTGGACATCCCTCAGGGCTGCCGGGCTGCCAGAGGGATGTCTGACTGCCAGCTTGGGCCCAATCCCCCAGGGAACAGGCCTAAGCCAGCAGGTGGACATCCTCTGAGGGGTCCCAGACTGTAAAAGGGCATAGGCTAGGCTGAGGGACCCCCGAGTGCACAAATTTTTGTGCACTGGGCCTCTAGTAATGTAATAAAAGAGGTACAACTAATGTCAGTGAAAATGGCACACTATTAGCATTCCATATTATTCTCAGGTTCCCTCTTTCAAAACTGAAGAGATAAAGCTTTGGGGATGAAAGGACACCAACATGTGAGCCAATAATGTTGCTGAATAATGTAGTTCACTGGTAGAAGCCTGTTACCGTGGTAACACGACAACCTGAGGCATTGTTTTGTTCTTCTGTCCATGAAACTTCTTAAGATAAAATATAATGTTAAAATTAACAAACCAACAAAGTGAAAATATCATACTGACCATGTGTAATCTTAGGCACCAACTCCCTACAGGCAGAAAAGGCTAAGAAAACTGCATAGAGAGCTGTGATGTCTACTCAAAAGTAGTCAAAGATCATGGAAAATAAAGTGCATCCCAGAGGGTGAAGCCAAAAGCTGTGTAGAACAATGGCCTGATAAGCCAGTCCCAAACAGCAGAACTGGATCTATTCAAGGAACAGTCTCTAATCCCAAAGTAGGAAGACCTAGCAGCATTTGCCCAGCTAAAGTTCAGACTCACTATAGACAAATGTCTACTATGTGGTTTTCATTCTTCCATTTTAGAATGGTTATGTCTCTTGTGATTATACTATCCCAGTGTAACTTACATGTTGGGTGTATGTGGTATTAATGATTAAGAACACACCTTACTTCAAGTATATTATAAAATATTGGATTCTTAGTCTGATACTGTGATTGGATGAGATTTTATAGGGTCTTTGAAGGCATGAATAATTCTAAACAGTGGGAAGACTATGGTATATTGATTGTATTGATAGCATTATAATGTTGTCCCTATATCCTGTCCTTTACCTGTAAAATCCTGGTCCCTTCCCTTTCTGACTCTGAGCTCAGCTGTGACTTGCTTTGGCCGATAAGATGTTGGGAAATGTATCATAATCAAAGAACTGAAAAACAC
Organism: Myotis lucifugus; assembly: GCF_000147115.1. Classification (NCBI taxonomy): domain Eukaryota; kingdom Metazoa; phylum Chordata; class Mammalia; order Chiroptera; family Vespertilionidae; genus Myotis; species Myotis lucifugus. Next base: position 1,070,139 of record NW_005871301.1, read on the forward strand.
AGGTGCATTTCCATTTGCTATATGACACAATGGTGCTTGCTCTCTCTTTATCTCTGCCATCACCATAAGAACAAGCAAGCTTGCCACAAGTATATGAGTGGCACTTAGAAAAAAAATTGAAGTCACCCTAGACAAGCCAACAGCCAGCAGACCCTAAAACAAGTGAGAGAACAAAGCCAAGACCAATTCATCTCAACCCAGATCAAAACAAATGAAAGATAAAATACATAGATTTGTGAGGAATAATAAATGGTGGTTGTTTTAAGCCACTGAGCTGTGGGGTGATTTATTAAGTAGCAATCACTAACCAATATATCTTCCATATATTGGGTCCCAGTCCTATGGTTGACCAGGATTATTAGACTAAAGCCAGTTTGCATGGAGATTTGTCAATCAATTCCTTTTCTGAGAACCAGCATTTAGAGGAATCATTATTGAGCATATTAACCCTAACCTCTCAGTCCACTATCCTGATCACAAAATATGTCCTCTAAGCAAAATACCTCATTACATTAACAATGCCCTAAAGGCTGTGAGAATAACTGCATTTTCCAAAGAAGAATCTAGAGCAGTGGTTCCCAAACTTATTTGGCCTACCGCCCCCTTTCCAGAAAAAATATTACTCAGTGCCCCCTGGAAATTAATTTTTTTTAAATTTTAATAGCAATTAAACAGAAAGATATATGTATTAATGTTTCTACCTTTTTCGTAAAATATAGTAAAGAAAGGTGTAAATTAGAAACATTGAAGTTTGAAATTATGAAACTATTTATTGAACTCAGAATAGAAAGGTAACACAAAAAAAGTTAAAACAAATGCACCTGTGGCCATCACCGCCCCCCTGGATCGCTGCAGCGCCCACCAGGGGGCGGTAGCGCCCACTTTGGGAATCACTGAATCTAGAGAACTGTCAGCAATGCCTGATACCCACACTCAGATGCAGATTATTTCTCCTGAGAAAGCCCAAGACCATTTTAATGGACAGCCCCAAAGACAAATACTATCAAGTATGGAAAGTATAAATGAGGCTGCCATCTGATTGAGAAAAGTCTTCTGAGGCCCTCTAAGATTTCTCCCAAGTGTTCTCCAGGGCCTCTGAGATCCATTGTTGGCAATCATTTATATCCACCAATACTACCCTGTGGTATGTAGATCAAGTTTGCTAAGAAGCCTCAGGAGCAGGGCAAGTGTTAACAGATGCTGGAGGCATTCTTTCTCTCCTCCTTGCTGGCAGATCAGAGACAGATGAACAAAAAAATTCGCCACTCATAAAAAATACAACATAGAAACTGGGATGGCCTTAGTGGAAATTTTGGAAAAATACAAGTGCAGAGCAGTGTGTCCCCACTTCCAGTTTCCTGTTCTCTAGAAATCAAATGAGCAAGGAGGACATAGGGTCTCCATATTCACTACATAAACTTTCATTTTATCCCCATTTTCAGTATGTACTTTTCAATTATCATTCTCTAGTCTGGAGACCTGTTTATTTTCTTTAGATAAATCTCAATAATAAATCTTCAGAACTCTGCAGGATATGAAGTGTCAGTCATTCAGGTTTCAGAGTAGGGAGAGGATATGGGTCCAACTGCTTTCTGAAGACCTTAAAACAATGCTCCTATTATTAGCCCTACCTTTATCTAGTCCTTATGAAGGTCCTGAATTCTAACAAGCCCTGGGCCTTTGGGGGATTCTGAGGTACACACAATTTGGCTTTACACGTTGCCAGGTTAGGATTCACTTTCTTGGATATGATAAATCAATCACACTCATTTCTTTCTGAACTTCCACATTTTTGTTGCTCGCCTCTTTTCATACTCTCTTTGTCACTGTCAAAATAAGCATCTTAAAAATCCTGTTCTCTCACTTTGAAGGGTTTTCACAAAGGAAAAGACAAATGTGTCTATTCAAACCACTATTTTAAACCAAAAGTATCAACCTGAGTGTATTCTTAGACAAGTTCCACCACATTGGTCAAATGTTCAGGATCTTAATTTGAGCTCAGAGAAGTGGTGTGGTTGCAGCACGCATTCCCTATGGTGCCAAGTTAGGACCTCAGGAAATAGAATCATTTCAAAGATGCTCCTGTAAATCTGTCACAGAAGCTCTACATGTTGGACCTATCTGTTAATCTGCAATGTCTCCCAGAAGCCCTAGTATATGCAGAGTCTGTAGATCTTTTCATGTTAGAAAGAGGTAGCTCAGATGAGGACAGTTCCCATTACAGGGATAGTGATTAAATCCTGCGCCATATAATATCAGTACCTACAAAATTAAAATTGCAAGGCAGTAGCGGTTGACTCTAACTTAAATATTCATAAATGCCAAAGTATACATTAATATCACTGCAATATAAAAGGCTGTAATATGAAAAACAACAATGTCCATGACTATATATATATTTAATAGATTAGATATAGATATAGATATAGATAGATATAGATATAGATATAGATATAGATATAGATATAGATGGCATTTGAATGTTTTTCATTCGGTGCAAATGATACTTCCTGTGAGGTACATCAGACACATTTCTAAAGTAACCTTACATTTTGGTCAATATGAATGAAGTTGTGCATTTTAGATGAATTTTAACTATTTTGTTAACAGGATTTCTTACCACAGGACTAAAAAAGGCAACTGGGTTCTAGCCATATGATTTTAAAATCTTGCTCAATTTCATCAAATAGTTATTTCAATGAAAACCACTCTCAAACTCTTTTTGTAGCCTTTAAACCAACATCTGTTTGAACTTTTTAAAATTTCATTTTAAATTGATTCCTCTAGGTTCCTGAAAACAGCAAACCACATTTTTCCAATCCCCAGTCCACAGGGGTCAGACCTTCAAATTACACTTTTTTCAGCTGCCAGTCAGTATTAGCTCAGCAAGAAGCCAAGTAATAAAGGTCAAGTATTAGAGGTGTTGCTTTATTGAGTATATTGTTTTCTGGTAGGATCTACACTGGATCTACTATTTAACAAAATAAATAATAAAGATAAATAAAAAGTGGCTAAACACAACTTTCCCACTGTTTTAAGAAACTAAATGCAGTTTCTATAGAGCAAACTCTTTCCAAGATGAAAACATCATCAGATTAATGATACTATAGTTAATATTTATAAAGGTGGAATTACAACTCAAAATATGAACTACAACTATAGGAACTAATAGAAGAATCACTTCAATAAGATTCTAGTTTATTGCCTTTGATGATTACAAGATTATAAATATGATTCTGATAATGGTATATATATATATAAAAGGTTAAGTGACCGACTGTACATACGTCCAACCTTCCGACCAACCAACCGGCCAGTACATATGACACGCACTGGAAATTTAAAAATAAACGTTAACTCGTGCCTGTGTGGTACATGTATAGCTCTCCCCGGTGCCAATCGCACACGTGTGTTTCAATCTGTCCAATGTGCACAAATCTGTGCACCAGGCCACTAGTATAATATATAATAAGTTCAAAAATAAGACTTTTCAAAAGTTTATTATCAATCTTGCTGACTCTATCTTTGATCTAGATATTGCCACATATTTTATTTTGATCTGCTCTTTACTCGTCTCTGTTAGAATTTTAATATTCGCCTTTATTAATTATATCCTGAATGTGCAGCCAAGGTGTTCTGGATCAAAGAGAGATTATCATGACTCACTTGGTAACCATGTGATTCCCCGTAACTCGACTCCTACTCCTTGGGTGAAGCAACGACAGCCGGGTCAGATCTCCTCTCATACAACTTCCAAAGTCTGTATTACAGGTGAGGATTAAAGAACATTGAATTTTATATACATATCTACAGGAGAGAGCGGTAACTACCTCCTCCTTTCTACTAAAAAGAAAGGAGCCAGGATGAAAAGAATCCTTAGAACTCCCTCTCAAGTTCTGGGATATAAATACCTACTTCCAAGGATTAAACCCTTTCTAACTTAGAGATGTCTCCAAGGTTCTGAGCCTTATCGTCCCTTGAGAGGTAAGCTTTTACCTCTGGAGTTTTAAAAAAAAATCTGCTGGAGTTCTCTCACTTTCTGTACAGCTGTAAATTAATTTCCCATATCTTGCTTTTAGCCTAGCATTTATTTTATTTATTCAAAAAGCCCCAAATCTACAGAAACACAAAAATATTTCCTCTACTTCCCACACTACTGCTAGTTCCAATGACTGCTATTATGAACTTCCTTGAGGGATTACCTGAAGTGTTTCTTGCATAAGTAATAAACAGGCAGATATAGCCTTCCCCTTAGAAATTCCAGATATCATGCTGACATAGTTAGTGCATATCATTAGCGAAAAGTCATTTTAACCTAATAAATAACATTATTTATTTTATCTTACAGAAGTTTCAGACAAAAAAACTCAGACATCAGGGTAAAAAATTATAAAATAATGAATAATGCTACTAAAGAGGTCTTTCCAAACTTCCACCAGCAGGTTTCCCTCACTACCTCTGAATCATTCAATTTCTTCCTGTTACATGAGTTTGATAATGACACATCTTTTCTTTCTTTTTTTCTTTATTATAATTAATTTATTTCTAAATTTATCATAGCTATGACATTTTTGGAACTAATATATCCTTTAATTAAGACTTGAGAGATTATTTCTGCTCTTTGTAGCAGTTCATTCTATTATCTTTTTTAAACTTCTATGTGTCTAAAAATTATATTTCCTCAGCTGCATAAAAACCAAATTTACTTTTAGATACAATTCATTATGCAGAAAAAAAGACAATCCTTTAAAAGTATGGTGTAGTCTAGCTTTAAATGTAAAACTAGAGGATTATGCCAGGTATATAAAATTGGAGCATTTATATTAAATGCAATATATTTCTGCATAATGCTACCCATATGCTAATTGGGAGGGATTAGCACTTCTAATTCATGATTTAGCAAACTAAAACAGATTAGTTTGTGAGGATGACACAATGCAAATAATATAGAATAAAATAACAATTATAGTTTGTCAGAAAAGGTTATATTTCACAGAAGATACTGAATTATGCAGTCTATAGAAAACAATAAATCTTTGGCTATTAGTTATGCAAATTTATCTATCATAATTCTAACTCTGCAATCAGATACATTTGAAAACAATTAAGCCCCTTCATGAAAATTTAATTTAGTCTGATCCTAATTCCCTATATAAATATACCAGTTGAAAATAATTACTGTTCTATAATTCTATAATCCTGCCTGGAAACAAAATCAATGGAATCAAAGGCATGGACCCAGATAAGTCTTATATGTCCTACATTGATTATGTAAATTTGATCATGATAGAAAACAACATTTGGGCACAAGCAACAATATACATCAACATAGCAAATCAAGAATAATGCACAATCCCAAAAATGAATTAAAGATAAAAATTATTATCTTATCCCAAATGAATGGTGCACTGAGATTTATTTGTGTAAAATCGGGATATCTTTGTCTGCAAGGAAGACATACACAAACAAGTGCTTCTATAACTGGAGACTTATAAAGATCTTGGGGATACAAGAGAGAAAGCAAATAAAACAGGAATTTTAGGGGAACATAGGCAGGCTTAGGGATTTTTTTAGAATTTGGGTCCATATATAAAATTCTTCTAAAAGACTTACATGAGCAAACTTGGGTAGTAACTCTATTTTATGCACCATTGATTACAGCAAATGTTTCCTTTACTCATTTTCACTGTAACACATGAGGGGCAGTGGGAGCTCTAATAGTTGTTTAATTATTTACATTTTCTCAGTGCAATTAAACTCAAAGTCACCAAAAAATAAAAGGTAAAAAAAAAATCTGTGATCAGCAAATTAAAAAGGCATAACCTATTCTAGTCCTGTTCTCTTGTCCATTGAGTTTAGTACCAAACTTAGGAGAAAAATATACTATAGAGCTTCTCAGGATTGTGGAGTTGTCTTCGTTTATTTATGAGGTAGGCATTATAATTACTATCTCCACTTTATAGCTGAAGAAACTATTATAGAAAAGTTAAGTACATTTCCTTTGTCACTCATACAGTTTAGGCAGTAGAGACAAGCTTCAAGCTCAGACAGTCTGGCTCCACAGACATTTTTTTAGGTTGAATATACCAGAAAGGGGATGGGAATTTTTTATCTTTTTTTTTAAGTCATCCCCTGACCCCCTCCCCTTGGGCAACCATCTGGTTGTTCTCTATATCTATGGGTCTATTTCTGTTTTCTTTTGTTTTCTTAGATTGCACCAATAAATGAAATAATATGGTAGATGTGTTTCTCAGTCAGACTTATTTTACTTAGCAAAATACCTTCCAAGTGCATCCATGTTGTTGCAAATGGCAGGATTTCATCTTTTTATATATATATGTATGTCACATCTTCTTTATACATTCATCTATTGATGGATAACTAGGTTGCTTCCATAACTTGGCTGCTAGTAATGCAGCAATGAACATAGGGTGCATATATCTTTTCAAATTCATGTTTTTACTTTCTTCAGATAAATACCCAAAAATGGAATTACTGGGCCATATGGCAGCTCTGTTTTCAATTTTTTGACGAATCTCCATACTGTTTTCCATAGTGGGCGCACCAGTTTACAATCCTACCAATAGTGCACAAGAGTTCCCTTTGCTTCACATCCTCACCAGCACTTGTCATTTGTTGATTTTTTGATGATAGCTATTCTGACAGGTGTGAGATGGTACCTCATTGTGGTTTGATTTGCATTTCCCTGATGATTAGTGATATTGAACATTTTTTCATATTTGTATGTCCTATTGGAAGAAATGTCTATCCAGGTTTTCTGCCCGTTTTTAATTGGATTGCTTGGTTTTTCACAATAACACAGCCACCTCATATCTGAACACAGAACCATACATCCACTCACTGGTGCTTGCTTCAAGAGAACTATCACTTTCAATGGATGAATGGATAAACAAGCAATGATTCACTGTTTAGCCTCTCAAGTTCTAACAATCTTTTCTGAATTGCCTCTCCTTTGGCTTCACTAAATTGTTAACTCAACCTATTCTTACCCAGTAGCTGAAACTCACTCAAAGGTGCTCAAGTTCAATATGGTGATATATTAATTAGAAACAAATTTTTCATGTTCCCAGAGGTTGGGTCAAAGATAAATTATTTATTTTTCTTAATTGCATATTCTGTATTTTCTAATTTCTCACTTTCTTTCTAAATTAACAATTATTACTCAGGAAATACTTTTATTGTTTCTTTAAAATGAAATAACATATTTAAGGCTTAGTTATTATTGAATCAGTATTAAAATATTCAGGACATGAAGAGTATCGGAGTGTATTTAAAAGCCAATAAAAAGCCACAAATACACTAAACTATTGGTATATTGATAGTTGCCAAGATTAGGAGAAAAGTTAATACAAAACTTGATAAATGTGGTGGCTTCTTGTTATCTCTTGTTTTCTAAATAATTAATTTCCTTAAAATCAAATTCCATTTTTAAGAGTGAACAATGTTTAATTTCTTAAAATTTTTAAAATGCCAGTGTTTGTAAAAAAGACTGTATCACAGCCACATAATACATTACACACAAGCATCACAAATACTATTTTTTAATTTGCATAGACTTTCTCTTCCTTATGTTGCTCATTATTTGTTCCTGGTTGCTGCTTGAGAAACAGTGGGAACCTTTGCTTGAAAACCAAAGAATTTCTTTTAAAAGAAGGAATCATAACATCTGAACCACCTTCTTTTTAAAAGTTCAAAGTTGTAGAACTTCGTGGAGAGCCTAAGATATTCCAAGATGGAATCATTATGCAGGAAAGGATCGTGATGCCTCCTCTGTCCACTCCCAAGGAAGGGAAGAGTCAGGACCCAGGGACCCCTGGCAGGCTCAATATGTAGCTGAGCCAACAAAGCTCTCTTCTCCAGCAGCCCAGGGCTGCTAGCAAACTCAGGGCTCTCTGAGGAGCTAGACTTTGAAATACAGTGAGTATTCAATTCACTGTAGGGATGTCATGCCTACAGTGCTGTGGACCAACCTTAGCGGAGTCTGAATCATTTTCAGCTGTTTTAAAACTTAATTCTAAAACAGCTGATTAAAAACACACTTTCATTCAATTTCACACAATACAAAGGCCTACCTACGATTTTTAGGAAGTGCATAGTGTTCCTCAACCCCTTCAATCCCACACCACTCAGGTAACTAACGTTGATGGGATTAGCCAAAGAACCTATATGCACAGCCCATAGACACAAACAACAGTGTGGTCATGGCCAGAGGGAAAGAAGGGGCAGGGGCGGAGTGGAAGTGGGCAAAGTGGGAGGGGAAAGAATAGGGACATATGTAATAGTGTCAACAATAAAACTAAAGTTTAAAAAATAAAGTTAATGGGTTGAATGAGGAGAGATCTTTATCTTCCCTTCTTTTCTACCCCCATCAAAAACTACTGATGGCCCTACCTGGTTTGGCTCAATGGATAGAGAGCATCAGCCTGAAGACTGAAGGGTCCTGGGTTCAATTCCAGCCAATGGCACATGCCCGGGTTGTGGGCTTGATCCCCAGTAGGGGGCATGCAGGAGGCAGCTGATCAATGATTCTCTCTCATCATTGATGTTTATATCTTTCTCTCCCTCTCCCTTCCTCTTTGAAATCAACAAAAAATAGTGTCATGAAGCTAGTGTCAAAAAAGAAAAGCAAAACAATACTGATGTAATTTAACAGTAGATGCTTAACAATCCTATATAATAAAAACCTAATATGCTAAGTGTCTGGTCATCCATTCAACCAATCAAAGCATAATAGTTAATGATATGCTAAGGCTGCTCAACCACTTGCTATGATGTGCACTGACCACCAGGGGGCAGAAAGTCAACCAGTCAACCAGTCACTATGACGTGCACTGACCACCAGAGGACAGGCATTCCAACTGGTAGGTTAGCTTGCTGCTGGGATCCGGCTGATTGAGACTGAGCTAGATGGGCCGGACACACCTTGAGCCATCCCGCGATCCCTCCCCAGCTGGCCAACCTCCTGCGTCCCTCCCCAGCTCCAATCATGCACTGATGGGGTCCCTTGGTCAGGCCTGAGCCCTTTCGCAATCTGGAACCCCTCGGAGGATGTCGGAGAGCCGGTTTTGGCCCTCCCGCAGGCCAGTCCTAGGGACCCCACTGATGCACGAACTCATGCACCGGCCTCTAGTTATATAATGAATATTAACAGAAAAGATGAAACCAGAATTACCTGAATACACCTGCTATATTTATCAATAAACATCTTAACCCCTACATTGGTCAAGATTCAATCACAATCTGAAGCAACGTTGTATAAATTGATCTCCTTCATGCTGAAAGCACCCAGACCACTTGGCCAAAGACTTGCAAATCTTATAAAATGCAATTAAAACCCTTATTTTATGTTATTTTGTCAACATACTATAATTTTATAGATATTTATTATTTAAAGTAGATTCTTACTGTTGAAGGACACAGATATCTAATTATTCAACTCCTCTCAGATAATAACATATTCTAATTAATTTAATAATATCTAATTTCAATTAAAATCTCTATTTCAATGCTTATATATGAGTATTCTAAAACTGTTAATACCTAAATTCATTATCTCTAATCTCTTACTACCAGTACTTCATAATACATCTGCTCTGGGAGAAAAAGTTTTCTCTCTGCTCCCATATCTTCATTATTAGAATCTGCAATTATTTGATTACTAAAAAATGCAGAATTGGTGTTTCAAATTGTAATTATTTCATTCTTAGTAAACTTGAAAATGTTCCACACATTCGTTTGCCACTTGGAAATATTTTGGGGAATTCCATGTTCATCCCTTTACAGAAACCCACTCTTAACTGGGTAGGAGTGGCACTCATCACTTAGCAAATTTTGAAAACTTTTTAAGTTGCAAAGAAATGTGGCAAGTATTTCTGTGATGGCTTCACATTACCTTTTGCCCAAGGACCAGGGCAGAGCCTATCCAAAGTACATGTGATAAGAAGGAGTACTCAATTCACATCGTCGACTAGTTATTTTCTGATTATAAATAAAAGCCCCAATGTTAGAGGGAAGAAGAAAATAATGGTAGTGATGCAAAGTAATGTCTACAGATTAGTTAAATGGGAGATTCTCTGTGTTTAGGAAGTCAATAATGATGTTCACCCCACCAGTTGAAGTCTAAATAAAATGAGACATTTTAAATAATGTGTAGAGGGAGAAACAAAGTAGCTATCATTCAAAACATTACATGATCAATTGAACAAGACATCCACACAGTAATAAAACAGACGGGAATATTAGACCAAAAAATGTGTGCTGTGAACCTTCACACCACATAAAGTAGCAGGATAAGGAATTTTAGCATTACCCTGACGTGAGATCAGATTTGGGTTATGCCAATTACTATAACCCAGACATAGTATTTTACCTGTTTATACCAGCATTGTTTCATCTTGAATTAATGCCTATCTTGTATAATTGTTGGATGTTTAAATGAGGTGATTGATATATTTGAAAGTATCAGACAGACTTACACTATAATTACTGTTGTTGCTGTTATTAATCTTCACTTTTCCAGATTTATTTCCAGTTTCCATACTCTACAACCTAAAAATAATTTAAGGCATTTTTAAAAATAACTATCGTCTGATAGCTGCACAATTCTGTGAATATAATAAAAATCATGGACTTGTACATTGTAAGTGAGTGTATTGTATGACATGTATTGTATCTCAATAAAGCCATTTTACACATATATACATCCATATACCCATAAATGCATATATACACGTGTATGTATATATGTATATGTATATACATGCATATGTACATACATGCTGTTTTATAACATACTCAAATGCAGATGCTGAGGGATCCAGAGCAGTTTCAATGACCTATCAATATGTTAATGAGAAAAATTTCCGGAGCATGAAAATGAACCTGGGTCATGAGGACAAGCTACAGTGTTGAAAGGAATTCATCCTCCAAATAAACTAAAGTAGTTGCTACCCAGGTCAAGTCATAAAAACTATCTGTCCTCCCAGGCAATTATACAGGCCCCTCTGCTCTTCAAATTGGGGATAATGATGCCGATAATGAGAATTCGTTGGTGCTGTTGATGCGAAAGGCTCTATGTGGATGTAAAGTATCATTATGTTATTACATGTGGCCCACAGGTCTCATCATTGATATGCACAGTGTCAAAAGCAGTTTATCCCCAGCCTGCTGCTGAATGAAAATTAAAAACCCAATTTGTTATTATTATTACTGTTAAACCATTTGGAGCTTGTTGCATTTTACCCTCGAGTCAATTTATATTTTTCACTAAGCATATTGTAACGCGGGGTTCGGCGAGCAGACTTTCCTTGTGTGTTCTTGCCCCACCAAGTTTGAAGAATAAACTCGTGGAATAAAAGACTTCTTTAGTAAAAATGTGGAAGTTTAGTGGAAGCATATACAAACTCCACAGGGAAGGGGTCTCCCAAAGGGGAGCCCCTAGGGAGGGTCCCCAAATGGAAAAAAACCTGCTCTCTCGCTCTCTCTAAAATGGGGGGGAAAGCTAAATACAAATCTTCTGAGTCTCTCTGTCTTCGGGTTTATAAAGGCTGCAGCTCTTTGTCTCTTCATGACACTTTCTAATTGGACCCTTCCTTAATGTATGACCCCTGTGCTTTCCCAATTGGTTATTCTCCTGCATAGTATCAGTTTTCAAAGGTCAAAGCCACCTGGTGCCCCCCTTTTCCTCTCCCCCTTATCTTGCAACATTTCTCTATCCTCTGTGAATGCATGCCTGCCTCTTGTAACATTTCTCTATCCTCCATGAAAGGAAGATAAGCATTCTGGCATCTTGGAGCTATCTCCTTCCATCACATACGCATTCCTCTCCCATAGACCACCCCCCCCCCTTTTCCTTAAAACTGCCTGTCCTATCTCTAAAATTCCTTTCAATATGACTGATGTTATGATACTGCAATGTCTTTGTACTTTAAGATTATCTCATAAGTGAAACAACTAAATGGGCTGTCAGGATTTTGGTATTGTTTTATATCATGACTTTATGAAGGAATGTAAGCCTTGTTATTTTCTTAGCTTTACAATCATAGGATGTCACCTGCTAATAACACCTGCCAATTATGTCTCATAAAATGTATGTCAGTTGTTGCAATTATGACTTACTCTTCCATGTTCATATCCCTTTCTTCTCTACTTCACCTATCTCAGGCCTGACCCTATTTCTTTAGTCCACCCTGGCCCAGTTCCACAGCTTATGGCTGACAACCACATACACCCTACCACCCCTCATTTTGGAATCAGTCTTCTCCCAGGTTCAAGCTTCCTTTACGCTCTGGAATTTTATTTCCATTTGTTGTTTTGGGTGGTGGTGAAGTTTTCTCCTCCTTTTCTTTAGAATTTTCAACAGATCTTAGTTTTCACAGATTGATCTACAGATTTTCTAAAATATCTTTTCTCTGGCATTTTCTACTGCTGGCTGCCGCAAGTAATTTTACTCACATGAATTCAGATAGCAAAACATAATAAACCACAGGACCATCCCTATGGCCCATACACACGAGAGAAAGAAGGACGAATCCAAACAAACCTTTTTTTCATTTGTCAAAAGGCCGTTTTCTGCCAATTCTGCATATCCAAGTCCAACATATTAGTCTAGGCCAAACTGATTTGACTAGTGTCGGCATAATCCTAGTATAACATTGGTTATCCAAGTGAGTCCCCTGCATAAATCCTACCTCAGAGTTTTCAGGTTCCAGTCCAAATTCTTTAATATGACTTACAAATGATGTTAAATGCCAAGTGCCTTATAAGCCATTTTTGTTGGTTATTTGGGGAAACAAATTGTGTCCGAGAATATGGTGCAAAGATTAAATGCTAGTGAGCATTCACGGAATGCTCTATATTTGGGTCAGCATGTGTAGTGCTGGGGATGAGAAGATCAATAGGACCAAAATCCTGTTCTCAAGTAGCTCCCAGTCCAAAGGAGGAAGAGAAATGTATACAAAATAATGAAATTATATAAAGGAGTTGATGTCTGACCAAAAGCTTGAGGAATGAGTGGAAATTTGTTAGGCATGCAAGAAGGTAAGAGGTATTTGTGGCACAGACAGCAGCATGTACAAATCCAACGGGTATTTCTCTTACTTTATTTGTATTGATCTCTCTGAAGAATGACTTTATTCTTGAAACTATGTCTACCCTTTGATATAGCTGAGAAGAGAATTAACAGTTCAGGAGACAGAGTTAGCAATGTTGAGTTATAATGAAGGATAACTCTGAAAAGGTCCTCCAAAAAAAAAAGGGGACAGATCAAAAATGGCCAAAAGGACTGAAAGGCAAGAAGAGGCTTTCTCTCTTCACCCAGCCAGCTGTGTACAAATGAAATTAAAACATATTGTTCAACTCATGATTTCTTCTGTTGAGGAAGACTTGCACTATTTGAGAATCTCCTTTTGACTAGAATAACTATATTTAGTCCACCTGTAACTTCTCTAGCTATGGATAAGAATCATGATATTTTTAGTAATCAAATCACAATTTTAGAGGGACATTTTTCTAGAATCTTTTTATTGTAAGAAAACATAAATGAAGTGCTAAATTTTTGGATCATGATTACTCAGCTAGAGGAGAAAATCTGACTCAAGTTTTTTTTATTCCTGATCCACTAATTATTCAATCATAGCAATCTGCCTACAAAGGCCAAAACTAAGATTCCTGACCTGCCAGTTGAGATATTTGGTATGCAAGTTTATCGAACTACCTACAAAACCCCAAGTCCCTTCAATCATTTATTTCCTAATCTAAAACTACTCAGTTGAGTTCATACTTGATTCATATTTATCTATAATTTGATTAGCTCATAAAAAAATAAAGTTCAATTTATAACCTATTATATACAAATCCAGGACAAAACCAGCCAATTGTTATTCTGGTTCAAGAATCCTCTGGTGTTGTCAGCCAGGTATCAGCCCTTATCCCATCTGTATTTCTTTAACAGATGCAAAAAGCTTACATGACCCTACCTCTGGCTACATTTGAAGGGTCCTAGGAATGATAAGTGATTAAAGCTGAACCAATTAAGCCTTTTATCAAGGTTTTCTCACTAGAAGTGAGGAAAAAACTCCATGAGAAGGAGATCTGATGCTCAAGAATTCTTGATATAGCATTTCCCACCATCTGGATGGAGGTGAACTGCAGGGTGATAAAGTAAATGGAACAAACATACATCGAAAAGCAAAGCTGTGAGTGAAGTGACAGTTCTGGTGACCCTACACCCAGTCTCATAGCCCCTAAGGCTTTGTATCACTACACTTCCCAGAGGCAGGAGCCAACCCTTAAAGATGAATTGTCTTCAGTGTCACAGAAATCACAACGTTAGCATAAAATGCTCAGAACCTTATCACTTTTGTATATAATGTATGAAATCCTTAGGGCAAGCCTGGAAACTCAGGTAGGATTTGATGTTGCAGTCTTGAGGCAGAATTCCTTCTCCTCCAGGAAACCTCAGTTCTTGCTCTTAATGTTTTCATCGGATTGGATGAGGTCTATTTACATCAGGGAGGGTAATCTGCTTTACTTAAAGTCTACCGGTTGTAGATGTTAACCACATCCTGAAATTAGTACTTGATTAAACAGCTATAGTCTAGCCATGTTGACACATAAGACTAATCAACATACTGTTCTTATTCTACATACACTAAGTACCTTATAAGCCATTTTTTTGGTTAATTTGGGGAAACAAAATATGTCCATGAAGTGAATACTCCAGAGCTTTAAATTTAGCCTCAGGATTTTGAAGCTAGTAATAAAGCACTCAAGTAAAATTCTTGTAATGTATGAAGTCAGCAGAAAACCTGAAGTGAATTATAGCCCTTAGGCACAATAGGTGCATCAATTACTATTCTGAATATAACTACCAAGTATTTACTCAATAATAGGTAAAAGCTTTTGTGTAAAGTTGTGCATATAATGTTTTGCTATTGAGCATTATACATGAAAGCATAAATATCCCAGCTGAAATAAAAATGTTCTAAGTCAGCATCTGACAAAAAGAGTTTTGGACAGTAGATCTATTATTTATTTATTTATTTAATCCAGCTGCTCTCATAGGCCACACTGGAAAACAAGGGTACTTTAAACAACATCTGATAAGAATTAGAACATCACATGGTATAATTCGTTCATGCTTTTCTCTTGAACATATAGCAAGCAACTCATCATGCCTTTCGGATTTCCTTTCTTTAAAAATGCTGCTAGCGTGCTGGTACTGCTCATATACTTACATGTGTTTTTCTTTATTACAGTTTTGTTTGATCCATAGAGTAGACGGTTCAGTAGATTTATTTTGAATCAATAATTCAGCATAATAATCTTCAAATAGTACATCAAGACAAGAAAAATATCACATGAAGTCAGGAAATGGATGTGCTTGTTTAGGCCTTGGGCAAAATATTTTATCTTAAAAATAGGCAAAGAAGATGTGAAAGAAGAAATATCAATTTAAGTTCATGCTTTAACTCTCACTGGCTGTGCAAATTTTATAGAAAATTTTAAACTTTATTTTTCCAGTGTAAATTGAGACCTTGCATAGTTGCCATAAATATGAAATACGGTTTGACTCAGTGGATAGAGCACTGGCCTACAGACAGAAGGGTCCCGGGTTCGATTCCGGTCAAGGGCACATACCTCCGTTGTAGGCTCCTCTCCAGCCCAGGCCCTGGTCAGGGTGCATACAGGAGGCAATCAATCGATTTCTTTCTCTCACATCAATGTTTCTTTCTGTCTTTCCCTCTCTCTCCCATTCTCTCTAAAAATCAATGGAAAAAAATATCCTTGGGTGAGGATATTTGGAATATAAAAAGCACCAGCACAATGCCTGGCACAGACAAGTTTTTAATAAATGAGCACTGACTTGATTATCCTCACTGGGTTTTAATTTTACTCATTTGTATAATTTAGAGAATTGGGTTAGACTCCCTAGATACACTCCTCTCCCAAATTTTTGTGTTCTAATTACTAATAAATTCATCTGTGCTCTGAATAGTCAATTACATGAACTTTTCTATTTGCTCTGCCCTCTCTGAGGATAAGGCTTGAGATCAGGACCTAGCTATAACATTTCCCTTGCTTCTGGAAGTTTCATTAAAATACAGTGCTATGGGAGATATTTAGTATTTTATACATGATCCACAGCTATCATGAATTCGTTTCTCCTCACATGAAAAACATGGCTTTGCAGGTAATTGCTTTGGATGACAAATATGTCTGTATCCAGCTATTCCTGATTTTAACCAATGACTTATGTTCTTAGTGTTTTTCAAATAATCACCAATGTCTCTTTACAGATAGTAAGGCAGAAGCCAAGTTAAATATTAGTCTTATAAATCAAGGATGAATGAGCCTGACTCTTTGAAAATGACAAACAATTATAGCAACTACCAAGGTGATTCTCTGGTCCTGGTTATAAGTAATTGGGAAAACTGTGATCTGTCCTCAAATAATTTCCTAAATGTAATCTGCATTTGGTCCAATCTGAAAAACAAAAGGAAGAAGTAACTCTTCAAGAGTCTTTTCAATCATCAAATCCAACCTCTTCTAGTCCATCTTCTGAAATGCAGTGAGATTTAAGAATGATAGAATAGAACCACCTTTCTTACTTGTAGAAGACCAGTGCCACCCACACAAACACAGTCTCTTACCAGGCCCACAGCTTGCGTTCCCCTGGTCACTCTGACTTTGTTTGTACATACGTTGTCCTCAAGCTATAGCATGTCAAAACAGTCACAAAATGTAGTCACTGTCCCCAATTTCCACAACTACCAAAAAAACCTACACATATACGTATGTGGAAATAGAAATGAGGAGACAATGGCATTTTTAAAAAATATATTTTTATTGATTTCAGAGAGGAAGGAAGAGGGAGAGGGAGATAGAAACATCAATGATGAGAGAGAATCATTGATTGGCTGCCTCATGCATGCCCCCCCACTGGGGATCGAGCCCACAACCCAGGCATGTGCCCTTGACTGGAATCGAACCCGGGACCCTTCAGTCCGTATTAGGTCGAGGCTCTATCCACCGAGCCAAACCACCTAGGGCGACAATGGCATTCTAAAACAATGACATGTAACTTGAGGGATACTTTGGTAATTTTTTGGGAAGGGGTTAAGTCAGGTAGGTTGCCCTTTCCCTGACCCTGACCTTATAGCAAAGAAGTTTCTGGGGAAGGAGTTTTATATGTTTAACATGCTAGCTTTTTTCTCGTGTTTCACATTCTAACCTTTCTCTTCTCCTTATAGTTATCATTTTTCTCTCTCTCATTTTACAGATGAGGAGATTGAGGTCGTGGAAGATATTATCCAGTGTTACATGGCTGGTAAGGATAAAGTCAGGATTCAAACCCAGGCTTTTTTATCAAAGCCTAAGTTCTTACCACTACACTTTACTGCAACTCTACAGTGGCAGAAGCATTTCCCCTGGGAACTCTGCCTCTGTATCATTTTGTGGAAGTCAATACGTGGCTTTAGGATCCAAACTCAAAATTACACAGAAAAGTTGCCCAGTAGACAACAGAAAGTCCTTGTGTTAGGTCTGTTTGGTTTTTTTAAGTTGCTGAAATCAAGTAAGTTTTGCTCATCTTCAACAATTTACAATCTATTAATTTGTTAAAGTGTACCTAAATGTAATAGCATCACATTACAATTGCAGTAAAAACACAGAACATAATATATATACTACTATTTTTCTTGACTTCAAACAACGAAAGTTTGCATGGAAAGGAACTACTCACTTGAGGGAGAAATTTATAGGCCTACATTTGAGCTCTTTATGTTCCCAGCATCCCTTATTTGCTCCTTCAGGAAACCATCTCTAGCCAAATAAGAATAGTACAAAGCCATGAACAATATCCATGCTCATCTGAGTCCCAGACCTTAAGTTCATAAACTGTTCTACTTACATTTTTTTTCTCTTTGTCTCAGTCTTTATTCTTGGAATCATTTAAAGATATATAAATTAGTAAATATAATTTACCAGCTCTAAGTTACTTATTAAACTGTTCAACCCAACTCCACAGACAAGGATGAAAAAAGGTTCTCTCTCACTGTACCAGAATTAGCTTCTAAGATGGTTTCCTTCATGGAAAAAGCCCAAATTCATACACCAAAAAAAAAAAAAAGGAAGTTTCTATAGCTTTATCCAAGTCACTAAGAAATATCAGGCAGTTAAGATTAGTGAACTCTAACAAGCATTGACCTTAAAGAAGACTGTTTCACTTCTAAGTCTCAGATTCACCAACTGTACATGGGAATAATAATGCTCGCTCAACTACCTCCAAATATTGCTTTGAGAATTAAATGAAATCAGATAAGACAGCTTTAAAAATCAAGGCTGAAACAATTATAGCATTTAATTGTCTTCAAATCCTTCTCATCTAAATTGATAAATATTAATTTTTTAATTACTAAAATTTCTACTCAGTTGGTAAATTGTGTTTAAAATGAACTTGGGGTAGAAAGTTTATCATTTTCACATTAACACCTAGCTAATAATTTTAAGTGGCTAAACCCACAAAGAGGCAAGAATTAAGGCATATAGAAGTTATGGCACATGTTCCCATATTAGCATTAGGCCTTGTACACGTCTCAACGTGCTCATCTCTTTCACAGGGCTGTGTTTCATTTTTGTATCTCATTCCTTCTCTATTTTTCCCTATTCCAAGTAGTACCCTTAAATATATATACTTAACAATACATATTCTTGAGAAATACTCTTAGATATAAGGAATGTGGGTAAGTTTTTATATGCTATATTTATATGACATTAAAAATAATTTAATGTATTTTCTTTTTGTACTTATAAAATTCACAATTATAAGAATTTCAGTTGATATATGTGAAGCAGAAACATTGGTTTACAATGGATGTAAAAATTAGCTGTTTGTTCTGAACAAGTCATCAAATAAATTTTATAACATACATTTTTAAGAAATAATTTATCAATAATTGTTACTATTGGGAAATTTATGAGAAAAGTAGTGTATCTTGCCATGTATCTATCTTTTTTTAGTCCCCTTTAAAATATGTTCCAAAATAATAACAAATATAATATGTCTTTCCTTTTAAAACTCACATTGATAAGAATTACTCATTTTAGTAAAGTCAAATGTCAATATACTCTTATTAATATTTGAGAAATCTTAAATTCCTTTTATCAATAGGTTAAGGGAAATCAAACATATTTTTCTATGTAAGCATGAGGTAATCAAGTTTTATTCTGTGTTCTAGAAACCATTTATCAAGTATTTTCCCCTTAGGAAAAAATAGTGTCCATAATTTATTATGACATATCATTAGCTCCTAAAAAATACTTAATGGAAAAAATAGAAGAAGAAATCCCACTGAAGAACAAGAGTTGGTTTTAGGAACATTTTCTATAAATGGCTATTTTTTCAAAAAGAAATAGACTTCTGACCAATCCTGTTCCATCAAGTCAAGTGTTACTGCCTTGATCTCAGGGATGTTTTCAAAGAAATATTTATCAAAAAATAACAAAAGAAGAGATAAAATAATATAGATAATATGAAACAAAGCTAATAAAAGGAGGAAAACTAAAATCATAGGTCAGAGCAAGAAGAAAAAAATAATTGGGAATTTATACTTGAGATAGAATACACTAAAAACTAAAATGCATATATTTTCTGACATAGTACAAAGGGCAAAATTTAGAACAGACGCAGTCAGTATTTAATCAATTGTTTGATGATGAGCTGATAAATGAGAATAGGAAAATCAAAAGGAACCCCAAAAGAGACTAATAAAATTTATGCAGAACTGGCTTTCAAGATGTACTCAAAACTGCACTAATTTCCCCCAATTTTGATTAAGTACACATTTTTTCGAGTACTGCTTTTTTTTTTTAATCCTCACCTGAGGATATTTTTCCATTGATTTTTAGAGAGAGTGGAAGAGAGAGGGAAAGACAGATATATCGATATGAGAGAAATACACATGAGCCCCGACCAGGGCCTGGGCCAGGAGGAGCCTGCAACCGAGGTACATGCCCTTGACCAGAACCGAACCCAGGACCCTTCAGTCTGCAAGCCGGTGCTCTATCCACTGAGCCATACCAGCTAGGGACAGTACTGCATTTTTAAGTATGCACTTTCCCAGTACCAAACCCACGGAATAAAATCTTTAGGTAGTAGTTATTCAATAAATATTTAATTGAAGAATTAATGATTATATTTTACATATATATTCATTTAAAAAACAAGTCCCTGAGATACTTTCCTAAATGTTTTGCTGATACTTACTGTAAGAATCTGAATAATTGTGATCCTGACACGTATTAGCTCCATATATTAGGTTTGCTAGATAAACTCAAAAAAAGCATCACTTCACAATGACTTTGATAAACTATTTAAGTAATATCTAAAGCATCTTCCTATCATAGCATTTTTACAAAGGTTATACTTTTTTCTCTGTATTTTTAGCATATAGCTCAATTATAGAAAACTAACATTTTTAAGTTATCATATTTCACTGTTTAATTGATGTATAGTTACATACAATATCTTATTAGTTTCAGTGTACCTCATAGTGATTCGATATTTATAAAGTAGTCCCCACGATATTTAACATCTGTTACCATACAAATCTATATATATAAAGTACCAGGGGCCTTCACATCTGAAACAACCAAACGGATGACCGAACAGGCTGAGTGGGGTGACAAGGCCGGCAGGGGGGTTAGAGAGGGACAACCAAACGACTGAGCAGCAGGCTGCGTGGGGCGACCAGGCCGGGAGGGGAGTTAGTGAGGGACGACCAAATGACTGAACAGCAGGCTGTATGGGGCAACCAGGCCAGCAGGGGGGGTGGGGGCAGTGAGGGGCGACCAGGCCAGCAGGGGGGGCCAGTGAGGGGTGACCAGGCCAGCAGAGGGGGGCAGTGAGGAGCGACCAGGCTGGTGGGGAGCAGTTGGGCGACTAGTGCGGAGGGCAGTTAGGGCGACAGGCCAGCAGAGAGAAGCAGTGTGGGGCA
>NW_005871301.1:1091255-1103415 GCF_000147115.1 Myotis lucifugus
GGGGGGGGAGGCTAGGCCGCTTGACAGTGGCGAGCTTAAAAAACTCCAAAAAGGCAACCCCTGCCCCCCTATGGAAATCTCCTTAAGGTCCTCCCCAACTGTGAGGTTTGTTCAAAGTTTTGGGTTGGCCACCCCCCTGGGGGGGGGGGGGGGGTTTTTGTTTTTCATCTACCCCTTTTGCGGGCTCCAGAAGGGCACATTCCCCCACCTAAGGTCTCTTGGGGGGCAACCCACCGGTTTGGGGGCCTGAGGGTTGCCCCCCCCCCCAAAAAGGGGGCTTGGGGGGTGACTGGTTGGCAGGGGGGAAGTAAGGGGCGCCTTTTTTCCCAGAGGGGAGGAACAGTTGGGGAGCCAAGCCCGGCGGGGGGGGGGGGTAGTTGGGGGCACCAGGTTGTCAGGGGGGCAGTTAGGGGTGATCAGGCAGGCAGGTGAGCAGTTAGGAGCCAGTCGTCTTGAATTGTGAGAGGGATGTCTGAGGGGTCCCAGAATGGAGAAGGTGCAGGCTAGGCTGAAGGTACCCCCCCTTTTGCACAAATTTCATGCACTGGGCCTCTAGTTTATTATAATACTATTGACTATATTTGCTATACTGTATATTACATCCCTATGATTTAATTACATTATAACTGGAAATTTGTACCTGCTAATCCCTTTCACTTATTGGGCCTCCCCCTTCAAAAAAGAAATCCTCTTTGTTCTGGTAACCTCCAGATTATCACTTGTATCTCTGAGTTACTGGTTTCTGTTTTATTTTCTTTGTTCATTTGTTTGGTTTTTTAGATTCCACATATAACTAAAATCATATGGCATTTCTCTTTCTCTGTTTGGCTTATTTCACTTAGTGTAATATATTCTAGGTCCATCTATGTTGTCACAAGTGGCTGACTAATATTCCATTGTGTGTATATATATACCACATATTCTATATCCATTCATCTATTAATGGACACTTAGATTGCCTCCATGTCGTGGCTATTGTAAATAATGCTACAAACATATGAGTAGACCTATCTTTTTAAATTAGTGTTGTCATTTTCATTAGATAAATACTCAGAAATTGAGTTGCTCAGTTATGAGGTAGTTCTAATTTTTATTTTTGAGGAACCTCCATACTGTTTTCCAAAGTGGGTACACCATTGTATATTCCCACCAACAGAGAGGGGTGTATAAGGTTCCATGGTGCTGAGGTTCCATGACTTAAAAATG
This sequence comes from Myotis lucifugus, assembly GCF_000147115.1. Classification (NCBI taxonomy): domain Eukaryota; kingdom Metazoa; phylum Chordata; class Mammalia; order Chiroptera; family Vespertilionidae; genus Myotis; species Myotis lucifugus. The sequence goes on from NW_005871301.1 coordinate 1,092,462, forward strand.
TTGGTTTTATAATAATGTTCAAATAAACCTTGAAGACTTTTTTGGTAAAGCATTTGCCTTGACTGCTGATTTTAAAAGTAAAATGAACTTTACCCATTGTGAGTTCTTCTCACAAGTCTATTTAGTTAAACCTTCTAGTTCTCCAAACTAATTATCATGAATCATAAAACCCAACTTTTATCATGCCTGATGATTTAACATGCTTTCTGATTAATTTTTCTACTTAAGTGATTGCCTCATCTTTTGAGAAGGAACGATTTAATATAAGCGACAGAGCCATATCTCGTGTGGCTCTTTTTAATATCTGTGCCTGGATGACTCTTGCACTTCTTATCATTTCCACTACAGTAGTCAAATATATGCAGAAATCTGGTTTCTTTATGAATTTAACAGGGACAGAGTTTGGAAAATAAATCAGCTTGACAAATGCATCTTTATTGGATTTTATGACCATATCTATAACTCTTCAGGAGATAGGAGAAATAAGCAGAGCATAAATATACCATTAAAATTCAAAATGCTGGATACTGAGTGAACATAAAACATCTAAGGGATTGCACAAGTTGTGGAGAAGAGTAATAGAAATGAAAAAGATGAGAAATGTCCTTGGAGTCTTTTAATAAGAGTCAACAATTCAGCAAGAAGACAAGCAAGTATGAATATACATGTTTAAGAAGAAATTCTCTTTCAAGATGCCAAGTTTAAATTAGAGACAAGCAAAAGCCTTCTTATATCTTCTGACTCAAGACTGATGAAGAAAGACAGTCAAAGAACTGGTAGACATGTATATATATAGTCAGAATAGCTAAGTAGATAAGACAACTCAAGAACAAATAAAGAAACAATGAAACTAAAGGTTAAAACTTCCTGTAGGGATAGCGATGGTCCCAGAATTAAGAACATTCCAAGATGAAGGAGACATACAGAAACCTTCTTTTCCACAAATAAGTTACTAGCACAGGAGTTAATACTCATTGGTTTGCATATGTAGGCTGATTTCCCTCCTGCTATGTTATATACATACTCGCCTACTTACGATGGTTATGTCCCCATAAACCCATCCTAAATTGAAAACAATTGGCCTAACTTACCTTAAATGTGTTTAGAACACTTATATTAGCCCAGAGTTGGGCAAAATCATCTAAAGCAAAGCCTATTTTATAAATAATGTTGAATATCTCATGTAATTTATGTAATCATGACTTGCTGCCTTTATGCTGGGCTATTATCTTGAATTTCATCTCAAGAATAATTGCCTTTCCCTTCTTCTTCTCACCAGAAGCAGGAGACAGAGATGGGTGTTTTGTAGACATGATGGGATATGAAAACTCAAACATAATATCAAAAAAATGCTGACAACATAGTATACTGTAGAGTATGGGTTGTTTACCCTCATGGCTACGTAGGAGCCATGGATCACTGCCATTGCCCAACATCATGAGAGAGTATTGCTAGCCTGGGAAAAGATCAAAATTCAAGATTTGAAGTATGGTCTCTACTGAATGCATATCACTTTGGCACCACTGTAAAGTTGAAAAATTGTTCAGTCGAACCTCCTATGTTGGGGGCCATCTATATATGTGTTTTCCCATGGGTGGGCATAAAAAAATTTAAACCCCAAATATTTTAGTTTATAAGTTATTGATATTACTGTTATAATTGAGAGAAAACTACAATTTAAAATATTATGGAATCATTTATTGATTAAATGTGACTTAAGGAAAAATGAACTTATTTTATAATGTCTACATTTAACTCTTCAGATTTGTCTGTTGTATCTGTCAGAAAGGGTAAAAAAATGGAAATATAATTAGGAGGTACAAATAGTACAAAACTAACTTTTACAAAGAGAGAAATAAATTCAATAGGCAAAAGAGTTTTAAAAAATTCCAGTTAGAAATACTTCATGTTGCCTGACTTAGTACAGTCTAAGTTGATAGCATAAGAAAATCTAGAGTGGTTTTGTAAAACATAGTTCACAGTGAAGGGTCGTGGGAGAAATTTCTGGAAGCAAGGGAGTTCTGCTCTTGAGAAAACCATCATGAGGACCCTTAGAGAGTAGAGACCAACTTATTCCACCAGTATGAAAGGACAGATTTATTCTTTCATTGCCTCTGTTTCAATGTAAAGCAAGACTATGATTAAACCCACATATCTTATTTCTAATTTTATAAACAATGCTACCATTTTATTATTATTAGGTGAGAGTAGCATTGCGTTTTGCTTAAAATCAGAGCTTCTCATCCCCCCACTCCAGGTGAATAAGAGAGAGGGGGCATAAGGTAAGAATAGGGTACTTGCCCCTCTGTTGTACCTTCAGAAATACACAAGTCCTTTTCCCTACTACAGGAAGAATGAGTTGAATTAGAATATTAATACACACTGCCCACCCACCATTCCTAGTGAAACCATACATTTGGCTCAGCTCTTGGGACAAGGTTTCTTTAAGTTCCAACAGGGTTGATTGGAAGGAAGCCCCTCAGTTTGGAGGCAGAAACCTTTACAGCCAATTGCACAACTGAGTTCCCCCAGCCTTACTCTCTGTGGTTGATCTTTACTACTCATGCTCAATTATTCCCCGTTCCTGGCTCTCCCCCAACTTCCCTTCCACTTCTCTCAAGCATACCAGGGCTACTCCATAGTGGTCCACTATGTTTTATTCATCCATTCATTATTGGCACTTCAGAGAACAGAGTTATTGCCCATAAGTAGTTATTACAAGAGGAAATTAACTTCTAAGACCAATAAATAGGTCTCTGCAATAAGAGCCTAGGTATAAGCCTAGAAAGGCTTAACTTGATTGGTTCCAGCATTGGGTTTGGAGAAGACAGACATGCTCCTCTTACTCTTAGCACAAATATGTCTTTTGGGTATTATGTCCAGGGAACTAAGATGTGATAATACTTCCCAGAGAGATCAAGAACAGGATATCTTTAATCTAAACAAAAATAAAAAGCAAAGTGAGTCCTATAATGTCAGCATAATATCAAAATAGTGTTTTAGTGAATGAGAAATACATTGTCCAATTAGGCTAAAGTAAGAGCATATGTAAAAACTAACAAATATCTTTTTTGGTTAGCATGCCATTTCCCATCCTCTTTAGTAATTGTTTTGGTTTCAATCTCCTGATTTCAAACCAAAACTGCCTCTCCCCTCACACTTACTTCCCTGAATAACTTGGCAGAAATAAAGGCAGAGCCAGAAATAGTAATAAAAGCCTAGCTTAAAATTCTCATTACAGCCCTATGAGATAGGTATTACACTCCTATTTGTAGGTAAACAAACTATAGTACAGGAAGGTTGAGCAAGTATTATACATAAAGTAAGTATTATCCATAACCATCAATTAGTCTTGTCAGCAATCTCACACCAGCAGAAAAAAAAATCATCAAAATAGCCAATGTAATCTCACAAAATCCCTGACAGCAGGGGAGAGAATAGGAAAGGTCCAAATAAATGGACATGTCAAGAAACAGGCGAAGAATATAAGTAACCTAGGGCAAGTAAGAGCCAGCGTCCATACTGAACCCAAAGCCTGTGGTCTCAATGCGGTCTTTACCATCTCTCAGGACCATAAATTTGAGGTCTTTTCTTGTCATCTTTAATACTAAAAGTAAATATATTTCACATAAAGTTTTCCCCCAAAATCTTTTTCCATCAGATATGCCTTCCATTTGTTTGTGTTACAGGCATGCGCCTCTAGCTAACACACAATGTCCCATCACCACAGCCTAATATGAGTCTGCTCCTAGGAGACACATCCTGTGATTGAAATGGAATTGTATCTGAACACCACATTTTCTTAGGGTTCATTTGTAATCACCCAAAGCCAGTGACTCTGATGGTTGTGAGTCGCTTGTTCTGACACTAAGAAACTGTCCTTCAGTTCCTTTGCTGCTGCAGAGCCTTGAGAGGTACTTAGTGTGCTCAGTGTAGAGCACAATGGCCCAGAGAGACAAGCCGCTATTTGACTTTGATCTACATCAGGAGTCAGCACTCAGAGACAACATCATGTTAAAGCCAACATTTTCTTTTTTTTTTATTTGTTGAATTCACAGGGGTGACATTAATTAAATTTATATAGATTTCAGGTGTGCAATTATGTAATACATTATCTGTATATTGTATTGTGTGTTCACCACCCAAAGTCAAGTCTCCTCCCATCACCACTTATCTCCTCTTTACCCTCTTCTACCTCCCCCACTCCCTCTTTTCCTCTGGTAATCACCATACTCTTGTCTATGTCTATAAGTTTGGGGCTGGTTTTGGCTTAATTCTTTCACCTTTTCACCCCTTCCCCACAACCCCAAAACCATTATTTTTCTATCACTTTCTGAGGCACTCATAAAATAGGCTTCCACTTGGAGCTTTTGATTTGCGCTGATGGTCTAAGTCAGGGGTCCTCAAACTTTTTAAACAGGGGGCCAGTTCACTGTCCCTCAGACCGTTGGAGGGCCGGACTATAGTTTAAAAAAAAAACTATGAACAAATTCCTATGCACACTGCACATATCTTATTTTGAAGTAAAAAAACAAAACGGGAACAAATACAATATTTGTATTTGCATGTGGCCCGCGGGCCGTAGTTTGAGGACCCCTGGTCTAAGTGGTTCATAACTTGGAGACTGTCACATTCCTCCTAGAAAGGTAAATCTGGATGTGTAAGGAGAGTCAGTAAGCACTGAGTTGTTACACAATTTCAGACCTTGAGGGTCCTGTTTCCGGCTCCCTGTGAGTGAAAGTATGGTTCTTTTCTGACCTGTGCAATTGAGGCACAAAATAACATATACCTTGCATTGTGTCTTTTCTCTTAAAAACTGTTATTTAAATAATATCAAAATACTTTTTAAATAAGCATATTTACTCTTACTTCATGTATCTTGCACCTAGGTTTTACCTTAGGTCACATAGATCAAGCATTGACTACACCTGGTAAACTATACAAGTGTTACATAAATAAGATACCAGTATTATCCATAACCATCTATTAGTCTTGTCAACAATCTCACATCAGCAGAAAAACATCATCAAAATAGCCACAGTAATCTTATAAAATCCCTAAAACAGCAGTGGGAGAGAATAGGAAAGGTCCAAATAAATGAACATGTCAACAGACAGGTGAAGAATATAGGTACCAGAGTAAGCATAGATGCAGGAAGAAGAGATAAGGGAAAAAAAGGATTAAAGGACAATGGAGAGATATCAGAAAATGAGTGGATGAGTCCAGATGAAAAAACGTAGGTTTAAATATGAGTCAGGATAAAACAAGCCCATTTTTCTGTAAATTCATCTTCCTTATAGTCTCCCTTCGTTCGCCTATAAACATCCTTCCCCTATCTTAAAAACAAAATAAAACCACTCTAGGTGTGTGACCTAGAAAAGTTGCTTAACCTTTCTTGACTTGAGTTTCCTACGTCAAGTGATCTATAGTAAGAAATAATGAGACAATGCATGTAAAACTAAATAGCTAAAGACTTGACATATAGGAAACACTCAAAAATCTTATTTATTATTCACTCTTTTTTTAGAAATTAGAAGGGGCAAAGGAGAGAGGAAAAGAAGCAAGGATACTATGGAAATCAAATTTAAGAATGTAAGTAATTTTCATAATCAAAACATAATAATTCAAATTACTTATTTGGGGATCCAAATACCCCAGTTCTTCAACTCATGAGTTGAAACAATTTATGTAACATTGTGATGGTCTCATATTTACTTTTGAATTCCAGCAAGGACATGTCTATATGAATATATGCATGCACTTTAAAACTTTTCATCTCCAAAATAGATAAAATTCAACAGCCAACATAATTTTAAGTCTCTCCACTTTCCAATGATTCTTTCTGCACTCAAGTTATTAAACTCATTATGAAAGCCTTGATCCCTCTGTCATACTATGAAGTTCAAATTTCTACTGTGCAGTCTAGTTTTTCTACGCAGAGGTGGAAGTTGATTGAAGTCAATGGGAGTTGGGTGTGAATAACTGATGGCAGCTTTTCCTCTCAGATAAAGTAACTTCTATTTTCTTTCCACCTGAGGAGTTTCTTCTCCTCTTTCATCTTAAGACAGATGCACTGAATACTGATGAGGCATGTCTTCACCCAACCTCAGTGATAAATTTTTGCAAAATTCATTTGGATTTCAAACACACAGTCTTCATTTTCTGCCGGGTTAAGTAATCTGCCAGAAATAATAACAGATTCCTTTCCACCAAAGGAATGAGGCAATGCATTACTTCAGATCTCCACCATCTGCCTATTGTGATGCAATCCATCTCTTTTTGCTACTTCGACTCCATTTTAAAGTCTGCTTATTGAAGTCTTTACCAAATAGTAAAAGATTCAAGTAAAATACTATTGAAGAAAGCAAAGAACAAAATGAAGCTATCACCAACTCCTGATACATGAATTCAGGCTTAGGTCTTTGTCTCATCTTTATCATCTTTTAGAATATAGAGAAAAGCACATATACTCAGGATTCCCAAGACTGTGTCAAGGACAATAATCACTTCAGTGATTTTCTGCTAATTTGAATAGAAATGTTCTATATTGCTACAGAACAAACACAATTAAACAAAAGTAAATTATTCAAATTAGGCAAAATATATGTAAAAGATAAATTAATCTCCATTTGGTCCCATAGGTAAAGAGAGTAGACTTGTTTGTTTAAGAAGGGATGAAAGAGCAGAAAAAGAGGGCAGGCAAAAACATTTAGCTGCATTTGACAGACCCATGGGCTTTTACAGACACATAAATTGTGATCAAAATACAAAATGTTATCATTTGAGTCAAAAGTTAATTCTGTGCATATTTTCTTTAATAATAAGCAGACCATTCTCATCTTTTTTATATACTAAAGAAAAAAGCATTAAGATGCTTTTCACGGATAGAACCATCTGTGGCTTGATGTATCATTACATATATCCCAACCACAGAAAACATATCCTATTTGATTGATGAGAATAATAATAGATACTCTCTTGGAGAAAACACATGTCTGATGAAATTGGATAATGACCTATACTTCCATATCTCTGCAGAGAATCTTACTTAAGTAGTCATTTAAGTGATAACACCTTATAATCAAAATGTGTATTTAGGATAACAAAAATCATTAATAGAATAATTAATTCTATTTCTGTCATACTTTCTCCAAGGTTCAGTTTAAAGTTCACCTTCTCCATGAAGCATTCTGTGAATTTTTAAATATGAATGGGAATTTTTTTTTCATGTAAAGGCCACATCCATTGATTATGTCTTTTTTATTGTTGTTTATTTATTCATCAGTTGACAGGTAGTTGGGTTGTGTCAACTCTTTGGCTATTATGAATAATGTTATTATGAACAAAACAATATATATATACATACAATAGACTATTGTTCAGCCTTTTAAAAAGCTGAATACATGCTATAGCAGTGATAAAACTTAAAAAACATTATGCTAAGTCAAATAAGCCAGAAACAAAAGATGTATGATTCCACATATAGGAAGTATCTAGAATAGGCAAATTTATAGTTACAGAGAGCAGGCTACACGTTACCAAGGGCTGGGCAAGGTAGCAATGGGGCTATTGTCTAATACAGGGGTCCTCAAACTACGGGCCGCGGGCCACATGCAAATACAAATAGTGTATTTGTTCCCGTTTTGTTTTTTTACTTCAAAATAAGATATGTGCAGTGTGCATAGGAATTTGTCCATAGTTTTTTTTTTAAACTATAGTCCGGCCCTCCAACAGTCTGAGGGACAGTGAACTGGCCCCCTGTTTAAAAAGTTTGAGGACCCCTGGTCTAATAGATACAGAATTTGTGTTTGGCATGATGAAAAACTTTTGGAGATAATGGTGATGGTTGCAAAACAATGTGAACTGTAATTGATACCACTTAACAGTACACTTAAAATGGTTAAAATATCAAATTATATGTTATGTACAGCATACCACATTTTTAAAGTTTTTTTAAAGACTGTTTCTTGAAAGGGCGAGGACTGCACCCTCCATCTTACCCTGGGTCCTCCATTTTTTGGGCAGGGCCATGTGCTCGGCAAAGGCTTCTTCCCGGAAGAAGCCTCTGCTAGCCACACCCAGGATTTCTCTGGACTAACCAATGATAATCAAGGGAAGTGCACGCCATCACTATGACCACATCCTGTGTAATGAGACACCGACTCGCGCCTGGCCAATCGGCGGGGCCCACAGTCCCCTCTCCCGCCCTTACTCCACCCCTCTATAAAACTCCTGGTCCCATCAGGCCTCTCTCTCTCTCTGCCACTTGCTGCTGCGTCAGTAAGGAGGGTAGGGGAGCTCGAGCTAGCTTGAAATAAAGGACTCTTTGCTTTTGCATCGGACTGGCTGGCTCCCTGGTGGGCTCTTGGGAATCTTGAAATCTGGGCATAACATTTCTAAGTCATTGTCTAGGAAATCCAATGTCTAGGCTTCCTCTAGGACAGTTTCTCTCCATTTATTTTGTTCCTGTGATTTTTTAAAAATATTATAATGTGGTAATTCTGGAAAACATACTCTCCCTCTTATCCATGGTTTGCCATTTTGTTGACTGTTGAAGGTTATAGTAATCCATGGTTTAGTCACTTTTCCCAACTACTATTGCAGACTTTATTCCTTGCTGTGTATGGTCACTGATGACTCTGTTCATTAGCTTGTGTTCAGCTAGTGAGTTCGGGTTTTGAGAGAGATTTCCTTGAGTGCCAGGAGAAAAAGAAAAAGAAAAGGAGAGAGAGAAAATGAGAGACAGAAAGAAAAACTACTTCAAATCTTTGTAGACTGTCTCTGGGCTGGGGCCCTCCTTCACATTAACCAGGCTTGCATTTTGCCTAGACATCAGCCTGCTTGGAGTCTGAAAGCTTATTTTTCCCAGGTGTTTTCTGAGCATGCTTTTTTCCCCCTGTGCATGTGTGTGACTTTCTAATTCATCTGTACACACTGGTGCTTTGAGATACTCTAATTGCCCTAAGAAACACTCTCTCTCCCAGGCTTTTCTTCCCTGGCTTTAGGGTGGTCTATTATATGTTTCAACTATCATCTTTTGTTCTAGGCAGCTGCTTGTTGCTCTTTTACCTTCTGGTGCTTTCCTACAACACCAGCATCTTTTCCAGTCTGCATGAGTTCCCGGTAGGTGCAACAGAGACAAGTGTCTGGTGTCAGAACTTCAGGTAGCCGTTACAACAGACATACAAAATAATTTGCCAACAAGTTCTGCTCTACTCCTTCCAGAATCAGGGACCACAATCCCTCAGTGAATTGTGGGCTACCCTTTCAATAATGAGGGTGCCAGGAATGGACAGTAAAACACCGTAAGACTTTCCTACCATTTTTAAGTTGCACTTTTTTTAAGATTCAGCATTAGCTTGTGCTGTAACTTGGTTTCCAGACTTCTAAGTTGATCTGACAGTTCTGCTATTTTTCAATATTTTCATGTGATTAAAGGAAATCGTAACAACTACTCTATCCTTTATCTGATACCACTTGATACATTTTTTTTAATTTAGGCCCAAATCATTTCTTTTTAAATGGTAAAGAATCTGTAAAGTAGTCTATTTCCAGGGATACTGAAAATGGAAGAACTTCACAATTTCTACCCCTGTTCGGGGCCATAGAAATAAAAGATAATATTTATTGAGCATGCTCAAGTAACCTAAGAATTTTACAATATTGATATACTTTAAAAACAAAACAAAACTCTGTTTCTATTACCTTTTGTGTATTATGTTAACCTAAAAAGAGAATCATTTATCAAGAGTTGTATACTATAAAAATTGAGACACAAGTATAAAATATTGAAAAGTATGTGAAGGGGCAATATTTACAAGTATGAACTGCTACGTGAACATATACTTTTTGTACATGAAACTCTCCCTAGATCCAAGAAGCAAAAACCCTCCACATATGCCCTCAGGAAAATATCTTTACTGCAAAAATAAACAGTAATATATGAGTCAATGCTCTGTACTGAGTTTTAAGACAGAATTTTGATGTCCATGATCATATATTTGAGAACAAAAGGGCTTTTGAATTACAAATGTTTTCACATTATGATCCCAAGATCCTGGTCTAATAACAGATATTGCAGAATATGCCATCTTGTTCTTGTCATCCTTCTCCCTTCTGAGATTAAATTGGGGGTCTTCAAGGAGAGAGAATAAAAAGGAGAGCTGGAGAGGGAGCAAGACATCAGACTGAGACAGACTCTTGAGCAGAGCTGCACCCTCCCCACCCCCCACCCCCGCCCCAGCTATGTTCTGGGCAGGGGTGCAATACAACCTCAGATGGGTTTGAGGACCTGAGAGTGAGGCCTCCTTGGGGGAGATACGAAAATGAGGTTTATGTAACCCAGGCAACATACAAAGGTTTTCCATTTGGCTTCGTGGGAGAGCTGCTTATATTTTTGATGCCTTCAAGAAAGTTGAGTTGTAGATGTTAGCTGACAGACAGAAAGAGATGTAGATGTTATCAGAGAGAAAGTATCTTTGAGTATAATAAGAGGAGCTACAAGGATGGGGGCATGACCTGGATTATATAGAGCCGAATTCAGATACCACAGAGGGCATCTCTGAGGAAGTCTGCAATGCCCGTGAACCAGATGGGAGATTGCGTACACTTCAGCAGCTGCCACAAAGGGCAGACACAAACAGATGATCAGGTAACCACACCTGACACTATAGCCACCCAACCCATAATGAATGAGATAGAAGGGGCAATTAATAACAAATTGGGTTTAAAGGTCACTAGACAAAATCTAGCTACCATAAACCAAAATTAACATTGCCTGGTGTCAGGCAGAAGAGGCACTTTATATAATTTAAGCTAATTCATAGGGGGGGGAAATACCTTTTTTTTGCATACCTGGGTACATGGCTTATAAAATTAAAACATTTTTGGAATAGACAGAACCTTAAAAGTTGTATACTCCAGCTTGCCGGTATGATTCAGTGGATGAGCATTG
>NW_005871301.1:1104118-1105574 GCF_000147115.1 Myotis lucifugus
TTTTTTCAGACACTCTTTTTAATCTTTGTTTTTTGATATAAATGCTTTGATGTATGCTATTTCAAAGCTTTACCATTAAGCTGGTTGCTGCAGGCAAGAATAAAAACCTTTTGTGTCCTTATTTTTTGTTACAATTGTGCTCCTATTGTCAGCAAAGAGGAAGTACAAGATGTGAAAAATGTCTTACAAATTTTGTTGATGTATATTTTGTATTTTATGTCATGCTAACTTTGATAAATTTACTAATCTCATAACCTTCATTTCCTAACATCAAATCTAGTATTTTTTTCTACCTTTAAATTTCACATCTTTGCAAACACAGGGTGTGGCAAAAGTAGGTCTTACAGTTGTAAGCACACAAAACACAGATTTTATTCTTGTATTATTGTTTGTTAATTATTGTATTATTTTCAATATGAACAACTGTAAACCTTCTTTGTCCCATCCTATATATAGCCTGTTATAAGCCATTCTTTCCTAGAAGCGATAATTTGATATGTTTTCTTATGTAATCATTTTCTCTTTTGAGATATTCCTAATTGTCCCCTATTTATGATTAGGAGAATCATAAGAACCATAAATAACACTGACTGGAAAATACCATTTGCAAAGGATTTTTATGTTCATTAGTGGATGTGATGTTGAAAAAATCCAGTAAGATAAAAATCATTTAAAAATAAGGATAATGTAATGTATTATAGAATTGTACACCTGAAACCTATATAATTTTATTAACTAATGTCTCCCCAATAAATTCAACAAAAAATAAGTAAATAAATAAAAACTCATTATGCCAACACACAAAAATTTTTTTGATAATAATAATGGTAGTAATAATAAAGTGATATTGATAGGTAAGTTTATTTATCATTCTTGATTAAAGATGAATTTTTTTCAAAAGCTCGGGGAGTTTAAATTCTTCTAGGTCAAATAGCTTATATTCCATATATATCCCAACTTAAATATTAATAGAGGACATTACTTTAGAATAAAACCATCTTCAGTATAAACTTTAAAAGTACTTTACACAAGTAGAGAGAGACAGAGAGAAGAAGAAAAAAAAAAAGGACATACCCAGAAGGTCAGGCAGGAACAACTACAAACATTTAATGTAGATTGGAGCTGGAGAATCATGATAAAATAAAATTTATTATATTTCCAACTTGAAAAGAAGGTAGTAATTTTCCTCATGAAGATGATCTCTATAAGAATTCTTCATTTAAAATGTGCCACCTCTTTCTGAGGAACGGCAGTTTATAAACAAAATACGATGAACTATTTGTGCGGAGAAAATGCAAGGAACGGGGGTCATCCCAATACACAGAAGTATCTTTACAGCGCATTTAGCAAGAGAAAATAGGAAAGAAAAAATATAAGATTTAAATTACATCCATTTAAAAGACATTTCTTAATATAAAATACCTCAGCTTTTCATGATTGCAATCTCTTCGCTGAA
>NW_005871301.1:1112191-1113392 GCF_000147115.1 Myotis lucifugus
ATCAGTTCTACATTTCTTTTTGGCCAATTTTCAGCTCATGGAGTCAATTTTACACTGAGAAATTATTTAGCAAGGTATATGCTTGAGATATTAAAATTCACTTCTCCTTTGACTGAACCAAGCTATATCCATAAATCATGGATCCCTTGCCACTTCACTTTTACATTTCAGCTCCAGTAAATAGTCTTTGGGTGTTCTCACTAATGTCCTAGTCAATTTTCAATTCTGTACAAATGCAGAAGGAAAGATATTTATCTCAACTAAATGTCAAGATTACATTTTGAATTAGCATGCCTTGCATTCCTGACCTCTATTTTCACCTCTACTTTGTTTCATTTTTAAATGGTGTATTTGTGCTTCAGGTGCAGTGTTAGCAGAAAATCAAGTATCTGAATAAAAGAGTTTCTTTGTATTTTTATGCATTTATAATTCTAAAAATGTTTACAAATCGATATGTGTCAATGTCTTTAAAAAGCAAAGGCTTACTTCAGACTTTTAAATGTAATTATTTTTTCCGTCCCAAAAGGATCTTTTCTTTAAAAAAAAAAAAGCGCAGTATTACTAAGTAATTAACATACAATTAACTGTATTTTTAGTGTGTACAACGTGATAAGTTTTAACATATATAAAGCATGAGACCATGCTCACAATCAACATAATGAGCATATCTATTACCATACAAAATTTCCTTTTACTCTTTGGTAATCCATCCATTTCAACCCTTGGCCCCACTATCCCCAAGCAACCACTGATCTGCTCTCGGTTCCTAAATACTATATTAGTTTGCATGTCCTAAAATTTTACAAAAATGCAATCATAAATTATGTGCTTTTTAAAATATCACCTTCTTTCACTCAATATAAGTATTTTGAGATCCATGTTGTAGCATGTATCAAGAGCTCTTTCATTTTGATTGCTGAGTACTGTTCAACTACGTGCTATATCACAGTTGGTTATCCATTCACTTCTTGATGCACATTTGGGATGTTTCCAGTTTTTTACTATTAAAAACAAAGCAGTTATAACATTAAGTATAAGTTTTTGTATAAAAATATGCTTTTAGCAGTGAAACGACAAGATCATGTGCATTTACTTTTTTAAGAAACTGACAGTTTCCAAAGTGACTGCACTGTTTGACTGAGCACAGAGTGTAAGAGAGTTCCAGTTGCTTCACCCCTGGACATTTGGTATGGTCAATCTT